>NC_084601.1:39855732-39867710 GCF_033807715.1 Cololabis saira
GCTCTTCAGTTTCATATTTAGACACCTTACTGTTTCAGTATTTTTTTGTCTGGATAAACTGTAAAACAAGAACTACCCCAGCACAGTGTTGTACACTTGAGGTGAGTAAGAGTGTGTTTCTCTGCTTTTGTGGATCACAGCACCGGTCAACAGGAGTCTGTACAAACAGCGAGTGTCAGAAAGAGCTACGTCCTCCACGGATGTCCAAAAAGGGTGACAGAAGACCACAGTTAACTGTACAGCTGCTCTGCTACCGCTTGTCTGAGTGAGGCCGTGTGCCGGCCTCCTCACAAGCAAACATCTTGCTCAGTATTCAAACGGCAAACCCTCGTGACAGCCGATCAACTGTTTGTGTTTTGGAAGGACGTCTGCTTCGAATGTTACGACTAGCCGAGGTAAGAGGTGGAGGACCGACTCCGAATCTGCCGGCCGCGTCCCGTCGTCCATCGTCCGCAACATCACCAACCTCTTCAGCTAATTTCATTCAAAATATTGAGTTTGTTTAGTCCTCTCTGCTACCAGTGTCGAGCGTTATAATCCACTCACCCTCGTGCAACGTTTACAAGTCTGGTTTCAGTGAAAGACCCTGCAAGCAGGTCCAAAGTATTTCCTTTCCTCCCCACCCCTCTGCTGAAAAGCCAGCTGTTCCTACTGTTTCGATTCCTTTATCAGTGTCTTTAAACTTCAATCGTGCCCCCCAAGTAAGTCACTTAGTGGGTGTGTTGACGTTTTGGCGGGGGGGCAAGGCCTGGGCGGAGGTGCCGGTTTGTTTTTACCCTGCAGCGGGCTGGCCGGCCCCCCGTCGCTGTCGGCTCTGTCCGTGGGGATGGGCGGGGGCGGCGGCGGGAGGCGAGGCAGCGACATGGAGCCGTGGTGGTAGTGGTGGTGATGGTGCGGGTTGTGGCGGTGGTGGTGGTGACCCGGCGTCACCGCCGACGGCGGGATGCGGGAGCAGGAGGACGCCGGAGGGGACGAGGACGGCGGGGGAGGCGGCGGAGGGGTGAGCGTGGCGGGCCGCAGGCTCTGGATCCGCCGGCACTCCTGGCAGATGCGGACGTGGCTGCAGCTCTGCAGGAAGCTGCGCGGCAGGGCGGGCGGGGCCACCAGGGCCGCGGCCGGAGGGGGAGGAAGGGGGAGGGTGCTGGTGGTGGCGTTGGCCCCTAAAGGGTCCGCCAGGAGCCTCTGCGGGCCCGGGCCTAAGTCAGGTACTCCCTCCATGCCTCCGCCCAGCCCCGCCGGGCCTCCCGTCAACGGCCCCGCGCCGCTGTACAGTTTCCCGTTGCTGAGACGCATCTCACGCACCAGGCGGATGGGCCGGGGGCCGGCCAGGGCCAGGCGGGACGGGTGTCGCAGGACTCCGGTCCCCGTGCTGCTCAGGGGCCGACGCCGGCGCGAACGAGAATTCTTCTTACAAGAGACGGCGTTTCGAAACTCTGTCAACATCTCCTGACAAACAGAGACCTGCGAGACAGAGAGACACATCATTGTACGTACTAGCACCAAAAGAGGAAAGTTATTTGTTACAAACCTTTAATTTAAAAAATGAACATTAATTATGTTTTTTTGTTACATTTCTCTTTGGTTTACCCTGTAATTTGTTTTTCTCACCTTCCTTTTGTGTCACCAATGTATAAAATACACACAAAAAATAATTGCAAGGACATACAAATATTTCTGAAAAATGTGTCTTTTAATATGAGAGCAACATTTTTTTTACATTTTTCCTTTAACAACCTGTAGTAGTATGATTAAATGTTGAATAATGATATAATAATACATTTTTTTATCCTGATAAATAACTTAGTATTTTAAAATGATCAAAATATATTTCTAAGTGGGTTTATACAGACTTGGATTACTGTATTCCATTAGGTGTGTTATTGTGATTTTTTTATTTATTTAACATGTGCAAATATAATTTTTACAACTGCATATCCTCAAAGCAGACAAAGTTTCGCCCCCCCCAGAGATCTCTGGCGCCCCCCCAGGGGGGGGCCGGACCCCAGGTTGGGAGACACTGCTCTACATCATCGTGCAATAATAATAATAACAGTAATTATAATAACACAATCATATGCTGTAACAATGCACCTTCCAATAATCATATCTATCATATCTACCTCATTCTGCTGCACCTTTCACTTATTAGAAATTGTATATATGTTAATGAGAGCTGTCATTTGTCTATTACCTATTTACAGTACTCGAGTTGTAAAAAAAAATCAGGGGGGTGGTGGATTTTATCATATGGGGACAGATAATTTGTGCTGATTATAAATAATATAATATATTACAAATAATAGCAGTGACCAAAACACCTGCAGAAATACTGCAGGAATGACATAGCAGCAGTTAAATGCAGCTTTCTGTAAGCTTTAAATATCCACTGGGCTTACATCAAATACATCAAAACACAACAATAAAAAACACTTTTCTGAACTTATCAATATGACTCTGTCCTTCACAGGATAAGTAACATGGATCACTGCAAAAACTCACAATCTTAACAAGAATATTTGTCTTATTTCTAGTTGAAATGTCTCATTTTAGTAAGAAAATGTAATTACACTTAAAACAAGACTCATCACTGGAAAAAACAACAATTTTCAGCTGTTTCAAGTAGATTTTCACTTGAAATAAGTAGAAAAATCTGCCAGTGAAACAAGATTTTTTTGCTTGTAATGAGAAGATAAATCTCACTGAGCTGCTATCTCTCACAAAGCATCTCAAAATGTACATTTGCTTGGCAACACTTTTATTTCCACAAAAAAATGAAAACATTTCATATTAAAACGAAATATATTTGATTAAAGTTTGTTGTATCTATGGGGGTATATGTATCTATGTCTGTTTAACTGGTCAATAATACACATTCGGAAAGTAATTATTCTAATTCTAGTCTAGTAATTCTAAGTAATTTCTCTTCTAGTCTCATAGGAAGCGTAAACAGGATTCTGAATATGTACGCAAACAAATGTCATGAGAACTTTTCTCTCTCAGAGAGGAAATGAATGCCTGTATAATTTGAAGGGGAGAGAAAGTGAAGTCATGTGAACATGTTATGTTTTCACCAGTGTTTGTGTTAATGCTCCGCAGCTTTCCACTCCCGACCAGCGTTATCTATAAATGCATTTGCATTCGTGTGTCTCACAATCAGCCCAGGAAAAACAGCCTGAGCAGAAAGTCAAATAAATGAGAGTGAATGGAAGTCAAAACACCAAACTGTATCTGCAAAGGACAGACGGATGGAATATAAATGTGCAAAAGGGGAGTGGACTGCTTCGTTTCTTAGCTGAAATGAAAATTATTTTCCTGCCATGAAATTTCTTTTAAGTTCACATCCAGTTTGGATTTAAAGCCACTCTAAACCACGATTATACTTTAAGCTACACTGTATTTAACTACTGAGTAACTACTGATAAATTATAGTACTTTGTCCGTCATGTGCAAGACGTGCATTGACTTATAGGACGGTTTTAACCCTTGTACTGTCTTTGGGTCAAAATGACCCAATTCTTCTATCCTTCTTTCCTCCTGCTCTCTCCTTCCTTCTTCCTTTCCTCCTTTCCTCCTTTTTTACCCTCCTTTACTCCTTTTTCTTCCTACCTCCCTTTCGTCATTTGTTCCTTTATTACCTTCTTTGCTTTTCCTTCCTTCTTTCCTTATTTCATCCATTCCTTCCTTCTTCCCTCCCTTCTTTCTTTCCTTTTTTCCATTCTGTCCTCCCTTCCTTCCATCTTTTCTCCCTTTCTCCCTTCCTTCCATCTTTTTTCCCTTCCTTACTCCCTTTCCTACTTCCTTCCTTCTTTCCTCCTTTCTTCCTTACTTCCTTCTTTCCTCCTTTCTTCCTTACTTCCTTACTTCCTTCCTTCCATCTTTTCTCCCTTCCTTACTCCCTTTCCTACTTCCTTCCTTCTTTCCTCCTTTCTTCCTTACTTCCTTCTTTCCTCCTTTCTTCCTTACTTCCTTCTTTCCATCCTTCCATCTTTTCTCCCTTCCTTACTCCCTTTCCTACTTCCTTCCTTCTTTCCTCCTTTCTTCCTTCCTTCCATCTTTTCTCCCTTCCTTACTCCCTTTCCTACTTCCTTCCTTCCATCTTTTCTCCCTTCCTTACTCCCTTTCCTACTTCCTTCCTTCTTTCCTCCTTTCTTCCTTACTTCCTTCCTTCTTTCCTTCCTTCCATCTTTCCTTCCTTCACCCCCCCTTGACCCAAAGACAGCACAAGTGTTAACATTGCAATCTTATGTCAACCAGCATAAATAAGAGTTTTTGGACGACTTGTGCTGACCAAAGTCAAACTATTTGCAGAAACATGATTTTAAGAAAAACATACAAATCTGGATGATCATGCAGATTTATGAACATCTGAGCAAATGCAATGTTTAGATGTGGATGTCAGTCTATCATCATATAAAAAAGGTTGGGATGCAGGTTTACCTCGTCCGTCTCAGCGCTGCGGCGCGTTGACCAGACAAACTCCATGATGGCCACAAACACAGCGATGATGAGGCCGCAAATCAGGACCACGAAGATCCCACCAATGTTCTCCATGCCGAGGCCTGAGAAACCAAACAATGAGGACCAAAGAGTTACTCTCATCTACTTCAACACAATCTGATCTTTAATCCTTCTTTCAGATCATTTCCTCAGAATTTCTTTAAAGGTATTGTGACATGAAAAACACATTTTTCTTGATTTTTTGTGTTTTGTTGGGTGTCTTGACATCAATTACACCCAAAAAACAACGAACTTTTAACATTCAGTGTATTGTGTGCTTTCTGGGATTTTCCGCATAACTATGCAAAAACGGCGCATGTGGTTTGGTGGCGGATCGTTACGTATAGACCCGCTAAATCACCGCCCCCTCCACCCAGCTCCCTGCCTCCTCTCCTCTCCAGCGCACCATAAAGGCTGATTTATGGTTCCGCGTTACACCGACGCAGAGCTTACGGCGTAGGGTTACGCGGCGACGCGCACCGTTCGCTGTACCCTACGGCGTAGGCTCTGCGTCGATTTAACGCGGAACCATAAATCAGGCTTAACACAGAGCTGTTTAAAGCCTCTTTTGTTCTAATCACCGGAGGACAACTGCTAAAAAGACCCGCGGCCACTGACTGGACTTAAGATAAGGGAACAGTGCTGCTTGCATGCCTTTATTTTTATGATTGTTTGCTGTGGACTGTCTGCTTCGCCCTGCTGCTTTTCTGTGCATGCTTCGCCTGTCGCTCCCGGCTTAACTCTCCGACGCCGCTGTGAGCGTATTGCTCGCGGGGAGCTGCGGCCCCGGTCCTCTGGTCCCGGTTGGACTTCATCCCCGGGCTGTAGTCGCCCTGTCTGGGCTGTGTGTGTGGGTGTTTGTGGTTCGGTGTGCGCGCGTGTGTGTGGAGACCCCGGCAGAAGTGTGTAGCGGTTGGTTGGAGGAGGTTTGGAGGAGGAGCGGCGCAATGATTGACAGGAAAAGGGGAAGAGGAAGCGTTTTTCACGGCGCAAAAAAACACTGTCATAAAAAGCCAGGAATGGAGTACTAGAGTGAAGTTTTTCTTGTTACACTCTTTTAGACACATTTGAGGCATGTTGGCCAAGACTTTTAATAGTGTTGAAAGCATGTTAAAAATGATGTCACAATACCTTTAAGAAATGTCAGTCAAGACTTTAAACAATGACAGTTGTATCACCCTAGTATCGCCTGTATCTCCCTAGTGTATCACTGACATTGCACGCACATCCACGTTTGTACATATACTCATTTTAGACACGAAAACCAATATTTGAATGAATTAAAATTAGCAATACAGTTTAAACCAGAAGTTTACAGACACTGCATTTTTTGTCTCACTGTCTGAAGTTAAGTCAGACTAAACCCCTCCTGTTTCAGGTCAGTCAGGTTTACCAACATTATTTCATTTAGCTTAATACCATAATAATGAGGGGGAATTTTATATTTACTTTATATTTACTGACAAGGGCTGACAGGCCACTCTGTGAGAGAAGCCATTATTCCTAAAGAAAGAGACGGATTACAGTTTGTAAAAAGACACCAAAACAAAGACCTTAAAATCTGTAGACATGTTTCTGTGGTCCGATGAAACTAAACTATGGAGCTGTTTGGCCATAATGACCAACGTTACATTTGGAGGAAAAGGGGGAAGCCTGTAGACCTGAGAACACCAGACCAACTGTGAAGCACGGAGGTGGCAGCAGCATGTTATGGGGTTGTTTTACTCCAGCAGGAACTGGAACTCTTCATCCAATAGACCCAGGAAGCTAAAACTTGGGCGCAAATGGGTTTGTCCAAATGGACAATGACCCTAATCATACTGGCAAAATATTTAAAAAGTGGCTAGAGGACAACAATGACTGCGTTTCCATGCATCAATAACTCTTTTAAAACCCGAATATTGGCAATAACCCGAATTTGCACGGCCATGTAAACACCAATAACCCCTTTGAATAACCAGAATTTTCTCATATTCAGGTTTTTAAAAACCCCAATATGAGCCCTGGGTTACTCCTTTTAAAACCTGAATATTGGGTCATGTAAACGCCTAACAGAATATCCTCATCAAACGGAACAGGAATTAGTTTTCTGCACATGCTCTGTTCACAAGGAATCCTGGTGTTTTGAGTCCAGGAAGTTCTTATAAACACGGAGAAACAAGACCAGGAGGAGATTAATCACTTAATAAATGTAATGAAGGATATGAACATTTCTGCATTTGTAGACGGTAGAAAGTACCGGGATAGAAGATTTACAAGAAGGTGAGGGAAAAGTTGCGCAAAGCAGCATTTGTTTTGAATTTGGATACAGGAAGAAGAAGCGGAAATGACGGTAATTGTGTCATGGTGTTCTCCGTGCGTCGCTGGTTTGATCCAGATATCCCGAATGATTAATTACCATGTATACAGGGATAACCCTGTTAGCTCATGCATGGAAACGGAATATTCCGAATGTTTCAGTAACCGGAATATTAGCAATAACCCGAATTTTGACTGCACGTAAACGTAGTCAATGTCTTGGAGTGGCCATCACAAAGCTCTGATCTGAATCCTTTCGAATATGAGAGGGCAGATCTGAAAAGGCGTGCGAGCGAGGCGACCAACAAACCTGACTCGGTTCCACCAGTTCTGTCCGGAGGAAACGGCCAGAACTCCAGCAGAGAACCGTCACAAGCTTGTGGAAGGTTGATCAAAACATTGGACCCAAGTCATGCAGTCCAAAGGCAATGCTACTAAATACCAAGGAAACGTATGTAAACTTTTGACCTCGAAAAAGGAAAATAAAATTATCCAAGAAATTCTCTCTTGGATTATTGTGGCATTTCGAAAAATGGAATAATTTTGATAATCCTGAATGACCTGAAACAGAGGGGGTTTAGTCTGACTTAACTTCAGACAGTGAAACAAAACGTATTATGTATTTTTGCACAGTGTATTTAAACTGGTTTTAAACGTATATCTTTCTCCAGGTCTCCTAGGTATGTACAGTAGATGATGGTACAGTATCTGCAGTTTTATGCATCATATAGAGCTCCTTTATCTTCATTAAGATGTGTGAAAGTCCCTCGCAGATACATCTGTTTTTTGTAGCAAAGTGTATTTTAATGCTCCTGGCATTTGGTTATTCTGTTCAATACTTCCCTGGAGATTACGAAAATAAATAAATAAGTAACAATTCCCCATCATTCTGTGGTGCTTTTATCTGAAATGACAAAGCAATAAAAAGAAGAATGTGAAGTCAGGAGAATACGGGCCCAACAATGGCTGCAGGAAAGTCTGTTCATTTCAAGAAAATGTGAGTGGATCAAGGACTTGCCCTCCAAAGGACATTTCAACAACTTTAATGATTTATTCTTCAGCTACCAAGTCTCGGATCATCACCTCTCAACTGCTGACTGAGCGCTGAGTTAACCCCTCCACTGCTTTAAATACTGAGACTTTCTCTCTGATAATCCCCCCAAAAATTCACACAGAATTCTCTTTGTAACAAATTTAGCAACACATTTGCATCATTTAAATTTTTTCAAAACATGATTAATTTTAAGATCATGTGTTAACGGAATAAAAGTATGCAAACCCGTGAAAATAACTCAACCCTCAAACCTCAAACCCAACATATACTGTAAATACTGATAGGATAACACATTTGTTGCCCAAGTAGAACTGTCCAGTGGCATTGAAGCAACCTTTTTTTTCCAAATACTTGCAAATATTTATGTAAAAACCCCAAATGGATGCAACAAATTGGCTTAATCCCAAAGCCAGTAACTATTTCTTAGGAGGACTGAGATTTTTATTTTGTTATCTCAATTCAAACAATAAGGAGTGAATGGAACAGGGAGTTATTTCCTTCATACTTGGCATCAGCTGGCTATATAGGAGGCCCAGAAAAAAATGTGTCCATTTCTCCAGAGGCAAATTCAATTAAAGCTGCAAGCAGCGATGAACGGGCCCTCGCACTCACGGCCACCGCCCCCCATAAGCATATCAGAAATGACACCACCCACGACTTCCTATGTCAAACCATTCAAAAGTTATAGCAGAAAAAAGGGACAACCAATCCGAAGAAGAGGCGGGGCTAATTCAGGCCAATGAAGGTCAAGGACTCCATACAGAATCTGATGACACCACCCACTACTCTCTATGTCAAACCATTCCAAAGTTATAGCAGAAAATCGGGACAACCAATCAGAAGAAGGGGCGGGGCTAATTTGCACCAATTATGGTCAAGGACTCTATACCGAGTCCCATGACACCACCCACGACTCTTTATGTCAAACCATTCAAAAGTTATGGCACAGAAAAGTATTCTAGGGGGGCGCTGTTGAGCCGTTAGGCCACGCCCATTAATGCAAACCATGAAATATCAAATTTATCGCCAAGTCTGGCTTGCATGCAAAATTTGGTGACTTTTGGAGAACTATCAAATATGGACCAATCAGATGAAGGGGGGGCACGCTTTTTGGCGTCTAGCGTCGCCACGGTAACACTTTTGAAAGAGAAAAGTAATGCGCGTAGTTGCAAGATGAAGACGCACATTTTGAAGTATAACACACCTGCAGTATTAATTGCCGAAGGAATGGCATAAATTGCACAAAATTACACAATTAATTCAAAATGGCTGACTTCCTGTTCGGTTTCGGCCATGGCTCCAAGAGACTTTTCTTGAAGTTGCGACATGATACAGGTGTGTAGCGATTTTCGTGCATGTACGTCGAACCGTATTGTGGGGCTTGAGGCACAAAGTTTTCCCGGGGGCGCTGTTGAGCCATTTTGCCACGCCTATTAATGCAAACCATGAAATATCATATTTATGGCCAGGCCTGCCTTGCATGCAAAATATGGTGACTTTTGGGGAACTATCAAATATGGACCAATCAGATGAAGGGTGGGTGCGCTTTTTGGCGTCTAGCGTCACCACAGTAACACTTTTGAAAGAGAAAAGTAAAGCGCGTAGTCGCAGGATAGAGACGCACATTTTGAAGTATAACACACCTGGGTGCACGTTACGGTTCGGGCCGTATTAATTCTCGAAGGAATGGCATAAATTGCGCCAAAGTGATACGATTAATTAAAAATGGCTGACTTCCTGTTCGGTTTCGGCCATGACGCCACGAGACTTTTCTTTAAGTGGTGTACTGATACAGGTGTGTAGCGATTTTCGTGCATGTACGTCAAACCGTATTGTGGGGCTTGAGGCACAAAGTTTTCCGGGGGCCGCTGTTGAGCCATTTTGCCACGCCTTTTAATGCAAACCATTAAATATCAAATTTTTCGCCAGGCCTGACTTGCATGCAAAATTTGGTGACTTTTTGGGCACGTTTAGGGGGGCAAAAAGGCCCTCATTTCGTCAGAAGAAAGAAAGAAAGAAAGAAAGAAAGAAAGAAAGAAAGAAAGAAAGAAAGAAAGAAAGAAAGAAAGAAAGAAAGAAAGAAAGAAAGAAAGAAAGAAAGAAAGAAAGAAAGAAAGAAAGAAAGAAAGAAAGAAAGAAAGAAAAATCCTACAGATACAATAGGGCCTTCGCACTGAAGGTGCTCGGGCCCTAATAAGAATACAGCCAAAGGAGCACCGACTCTCAAACAGCAGGGATTCTTGTAAAGACGACTAAAAGTCATCATCAGAGGATGCACATGAGGCTTTCTGGGATAACTGTGTACTCAGTGATTTGTCCTTTCTCTCGAGATGCTCATCAACTGGTCACCAACACGTCCCGTCCGGCAATCACTGTAACAACATATGTATCCGTGGTGCCTGCAGCTGTCAGCTGCAGATATGCAAGTACCAAAGGGTCATAGAGGGAAAAAGGTGGAAAATGTTCCACCAAAGACCACTTTTTAGTTGGTTGTTTGCATTTTTAATGACATTTTAAACCACATAAAAGAATGCAACAATCATATGCACACCATCATGAAATCAGCCCACTCCCTTGGCTGTGCTAAGGGACTGACATGATTATTTGCAGGATTTCCATAACTGCTGATTTTTGTCTTTGTGAAGCACAGATAAACAGAAACAGATCAACAACTATTCTGTTTACGGCGTAATCAGCAACAAAGGGACTTGATTAGTCTTAATGGAATCCTAATGGCTGGTTTTTATCAGGTTTCGCACACATTCATGTATTTATCACATCAGGGGGCATCGCATTGATGCAAAATGATTTTCTGAAGTCCTAACTGAAAATTACAATAATCCAATGTTTCTCTAAGCTTGAATTCTTACAGATGAAATGTATTGTTTTATTTCACAAAAGCAGGGCTTCTATCCACAAAAGAGCATTGCATGTAGTCATAAGTCTGCAAAACACAAGTAATACAAATCCCACACAGAGATTCAGATAATTATCTGGCTGATGTTGTTTTTCCTGCTGTGGGAATGAAGAAAACCCCACAAACAGATGACAGACATCGGCTGATCAATACATACTTCATATTTCCATTTTTGTTGGCTGCTAAAAATCTAATCAGGCTGAAAAAGTCAATGAAGATAAACCTTGTCATGTTGTTGCAGTGAGATGCACCAGAAGTAAAAACAAAAAACAAAAAACCCAAACCCTTATCTGTGTCGCTAATGGAGATGCACACGGATAATATTGGTCTTTTGGAAAAAGACAGAAAGCAAGACATAAAATGGTGAACTAATGCAGTCTTTATCATGTCAGTCTTTTGTTCAATTTTATACACTACTCTATAAAAAAACAAAACTAGCTAGAAAATGTGAGAAACTGGTTTAATACAAGAGAACAGCAGTGTAGAGCTGTTCGTTGGCGACATGACCCACATCTTTCAATCTGCTTCACAAGACAGACTTATTTCTTCTAATGCAGCCACTCACATAATTGAAATGTTCAGTACATTCATGTTGATCAAATGTCTGAATAATACCAGCTTTCCCATTAGCATAACGTTAGTGAGCTCTACCAAGGAACCAACATTACCATGTGAACAAACTAAAATGAGGTTATTATGATTCATCTTCGCGTTGTCGTTGCTTGCATATTAAATTCCCTACATTAAAACTTAACTTATCAAAGACCTGCAAAGCTGCTATCAAGACAATTATCTCTTAACCCTTGTACTTTCCTTGGGTCAAAATGACCTAATTCTCCTGTCCTTCTTTCCTCCTGCTCTCTCCTTCCTTCTTCCCCTCCTCTTTACTCCCTCCCTTCCTTCTTTTCTCCTCTCGTACATTCTTTCCTTTTTTCCATTTCCTTCCTTCATTCTTTTTCCCTTCCTTCCTTCCTTCCTTCCTCCCTTCCTTCCTTCCTTCCTTCCTTGCTTCCTTCCTTCCTTCCTTCCACCCTTCCTCCCTTCCTTTCTTCTTTTCTCTCTCCTTTCTTTCTTTTCTCCCTTCCTTCCTTCCTTCCTTCCTTCCTTCCTTCCTTCCTTCCTTCCTTCCTTCCTTCCTTCCTTCCTTCCTTCTTCCTTCCTTCCTTCCTTCTCTCTTTTTTCCCTTCTTTCCTTCTTTTCTCTCTCCTTTCC
>NC_084601.1:39868210-40060710 GCF_033807715.1 Cololabis saira
ATCAAGCTTTTCTAGTGATGCACCGAATCTTCGGTAACTGAAATTGTTCGGCCGAAAATAGCAAAAAAAACACTTACGGTGTTCGGTGGAATAAGTGGGGGAAAAAAACGAACACTTAATAACGGCATGTTTAGATGACGCAAAAGAAGTGGATAAAACGAAATAAAAAAAAAGAAAATCAATCCCTTTCCCATATTACTGTAATAATTATGGGAAAGGGATTGATTTTCTTTTTCTTTATTTTGTTTTATCCACTTCTTTTGCACTTTTTTTACAATGCACTTTAATGCACTAAATAATTTTTTTTTGTTTTCATGTAATGTAAGCTCAAAGATGGTCAAAAAATGTATTTTGCTCATTTATTTATTTTAAGTTTTTTTATTTAAGTTAAGTTTGGAATTTCTTTAAAAAGCATGCCTAAAGCACATTTATTTGATTTATGCAATGGTGAAAAAATTGGCAAAATAAATGGAAAAACTGTGAAGAACCATGTTGGGTATGTTATTCGGTATTCGGCCAAGTGTTTATTATTATTTTCGGTTTCGGCCACAAATTTTCATTTTGGTGCATCACTAAGCTTTTCCTCACGTAAGATCCTAACTCATCGCAGAGAGTCCATGTTGATATAACTGACATGGACTGCGTGGCCAATAATCTCAACCCATGTCTTATATTCTGTTTCCTCACCTCCGGCCACACATTCAGATATTTGTACAGCTGAATTTTAAGTAATTTTAATTTTAAGAAAGTATTGTGACTTCTGTGCGTCATTTCTTATATATGGCTCGAAAATGTACTTTTTTTAAAATATTGCACTCTTCAAAGTGAATTCTCCTCTGTTGCAAACATATTTTAAATTATTAAGAAGCAAAAATGTTACGAGCTTGCGATGTTTAAAGATTCAGCAGGAATTTTTCTGAGTGTTTAAGTTTCACTCCAGTTTTTGATGTCGCTTCAGCTACTTCTTAATCAATCCTAAACACAGAAATAGGAGCTCCATGCATGCAACTGACATGTACGTCAATGAAATAATGATGTAGTGTTTGAGTCATCTGAAATCATAAGTCTGCGTGACAGTCAGCATTCTCACGGTGTCAAAGGTGATCATTTTGCAAAATGCATTTGTCAGACTTAATCACTGTTTTCTGTTTTTTTTTTCAGGACCGAGTCACCGTACTAAACCCATCACCACGCGCTGCTGGTAAGTCACTGTTCAGTGTGTTCATGTGTTCATGTGTTCATGTGTTCATGTGTTCATGTGTTCATGTGCCGCACGCACAATCATTTTTAGCTAGGGAGGGTTTGAGCACACCGACTTAAATTGCACATATTTCAGATGTGACATAATGCACTTTTTTTTTTTTTTTTTAAGTTATCCAGATACAATCTGACCAGATCAATATTTGTTTAAATATTTCACATTCAAATTCCACACAAAAAAACCTCAAAGAACACTACTTGAGTCTTCAACAAGATTTGGATCCAAATTTATCACTTAAAAAAAAAAAAAACTGAATTAAAATAAATTCAACAAAGAAAAACATGCATGTTGCAATATTTAGAGGCTGCAACTGTTGCCATGGTTACCGGTATTATTAGGATTAATACCTGGGTTAATCGGAATGACTCAGTAATGACACATTCCTTTACGATGTTGATGTGAGTCACTGTTTCCACTGACATTTTCTATTTATATTAATTGATTCATTTCTATATTTTCCAATAATATGTTATCAATATAATTTACACTCGTGTTTATTTATTTGGAATTAAATTCCTTTCATTTAAATCCAAAATACTTGACTAATCTCCAAAGAATTTTTTTTTGACTGACTAGAATATTTAAAGGCTGCATTCATGTGTCAGTAGTTTATCTGGTTGATCAGTCGGTATCGATGAGTCACCACTTACGCAGTCAGAATGTGGTGAGCCACAGCTTCCTGTGTGTCTTTTGAACAATATGTGTGTGTGTGTGTGTGTGTGTGTGCGTGCGTGCGTGCGTGCGTGTGTGTGTGTGTGTGTGTGCATACTGGTTTTCATATCTTTGTGGGGACCAATATATGTATACACAGTCACGTCATGGGGACCAGTTGCGGTATGGGGACAAAAAATCAGGTGTGTGTGTGTGTGTGTGTGTGTGTGTGTGTGTGTGTGTGTGTGTGTGTGTGTGTGTGTGTGTGTGTGTGTGTGTGTGTGTGTGTGTGTGTGTGTGTGTGTGCGTTTCTGTGGCTGCAGGGCTTGTTGTTTCCACACCCAGGCTGTCTCGCACACACACACACAAACTATACAAAGATAAATACATATATTGCATATACAATACAGCCCTCACTTTTTTTTCAAACTGTGCAAAGGTTAGCTGTCTGTTTCCACCTTAAAGAGTCACTAATTTAGTGGTAAATCCTCTGTGCTGTTAGCTGCAAAGAGAGATGTGTTTATCTATTTTACTTAATCTCTTTCTTCTGTGTTTATGTTGACACTGAGATGTCTTTAGTTTCACATTTATAACTTACACAGCAGTTGTTCATCTGCTCCATGGAAAAAATGAATGTACTGTATTTTGCGGACCATTAGGCGCACCACATTATAAGGAGCAATATCAATGAACAGGTCTATTTTCAAATAAAGCGCATGATGAAGTAGAGTGTAAACAAAACAGTCTGGTAAGTCAAACTTTATTCAACTCCTTCACAATAACCCAAAATATCGTTCGGTTGTAACTAATATAGAAAAAATACACTAATTTCCCACAAATCCACCAATAAAAAGTGGAGGAGGTCGGCGTCGTATTACGTCCTGTTCTCTGATTGGTTCTTCGTTGCCAGCGATAGCAGACACCTCAAGTTAGTGTGAGTTTGGAACAATGTTGTATTCCAACATTTGATTATAACTGGATTATGATGTAGATTTGGAAATTGGGTTTACTCTAAAAACGTTGTCTTGATGTCTAATTACAGTAAGGTAACATGGACTAGATGTTGGATGATGGATGATGGTTGCTTTCCAGCGATACATAATTATTATTAGTTATCTAACGCTCTCTGCTGTTGCAACCCATATCCAACCAAGGACCGACTTTAATGTGTCATCTGTACCTAAAATGATACCTAAAATGTAAAATGATTGCTAGAGTAAATGGTTCTTCTTTCCAAATATTATATACAGCCTCTTTTTGGTTTCATTTTGCAATTTTACCAGAAAGTTAAGTCCCAGACCATCAATTGGCAGCACGTTAAGACTTTCGGTGCGAGTATATACTAAACAGTATATATTCAAAAAGTATACTTAAAGGAGCTTGAGGCAGGATTGAGGCAGGATTTATGAAAAAAATTCGTATACGTTTTAAGTTTTCTAGTAATAAGGTCAGATGAAGCGTTCCAAACCAAAACGAATGAGCCCTCTAGTGTATCTCTCCGTTGCCTTGAACAGGCTGTGTGCTGCAAAATGTGCTGCAGTGCTGGGGCCGAATTTCCCACGCTGTCCTGTGGATGTGACGTCACATGACGCTGCATGTGCGTTCTCCCCGTTCTCCCGTGCCGGCTTCACTGTTGGCTGCAGTACCCCCGACGGCCGTCGTGGAGAAGGGTGGCGCTAGAGAGTCTCATTTCTTAAAAGGAGCCTCATGCTCCTTTAAGTTCGGCCCACTTTTGAGTAAATATCAGTAGTCGGACGTACTACTCAGAGCCACATGGCACTTCCTGCCATTGGGAGGGGGAGTTGTTACCATGGTAACAGCAACAGTAGCAGTTGTTACCATGGTAACAGCAGCAGTAGCAACACAACCGCTCCGCTCTTTCCCGTTTATCCTGGCCCAAACAAGATGACATTATATAATATTATTATATACGAATATTATAATATTAATATTATATAATAATATTATTATTCTTAACCCTTGTACTGTCTTTGGGTCAAAATGACCTCATTCTCCTTCCTTCTTTCCTCCTGCTCTCTCCTTCCTTCTTCCCTTCCTTGTTTCTCCCTTCCTTCCTTCCTTCCTTCCTTCCTTCCTTCCTTCCTTCCTTCCTTCCTTCCTTCCTTCCTTCCTTCCTTCTGCTCTCTCCTTCCTTCTTCCCTTCCTTCCTTCTTTTTTCCCTTCCTTCCTTCTTTCCTCCTGCTCTCATCTTCCTTCCTCTTTTCTCCCTTCCTTCCTTCCTTCCTTCCTTCCTTCCTTCCTTCCTTCCTTCCTTCCTTCCTTCCTTCCTTCATTCCTTCTTTTTTCCCTTCCTCCCTTCTTCTCTTCCTCCTTCCTCGACCCGAAGACAGCACAAGGGTTAATATTATACTTATGACATATACGTATCACTTAGCAACCAAACCCCGCTGCATTGCATTGTGGGAAGTTTCTGTTTAGCTAGTGTCCATCAATCCATACTAATAGATTTCTCTGAAATGAGTATGGATAGTACATACTATTGTGTACGTACTAATGTTTCGGACGCACTAAAAAATCTCACATACTGTTTTTGCTACTCATTAGGGTGGAAGTGGGGGATTTTGGATGCAGCCATTGTCTTTTAAGCCAAGCCTAGCATGTATGTTAATGAAATGGGAAGTAATGATGAGCTCTGCAGTGACGATGCTGCTTCCTCTCTTTTGTTTCTTGAAGCCCAACATCCCACCATCTTGTTCGTCATGGTCCACTCGTGCAGCCAGGAGGAGGAGGAGCTTCCAGATGATTCCACCTGGATTCCTACAACGATTCCTACACCGCGCCCGCCGGACCAGCTATTCCATCATCTCCTTTTATCTGGCTGACATGGACGGTGGATATTTGGTTCAATGCAAGCAATGGATTATGTCAAGATCTCCTCATTTTTATCTAATTATTTACATCTTTTATCTTTCAACAAACCCATCCACCTTTGCTGGATCACCTCCTCTTTCTTCCCTCCCCCCACCCCCCCCTCCACAACCCACTTCCTTTTGGAAACTAAGACACCGAGAAACTTTCCGGTTGAAACGTCTTCTGGACTAAAGCTGATGGACTGGTGACTGTGATGAGTGACTGTCTTTATCCTGCAGGAAACCTGAGGAGAACACACACACACACACACACACGCACACACGCGCGCACACACACACACACACACACACACACACACACACACACACACACACACACACACACACACATGCATGGGTGAACACACACAGAGAGGCCACACAGGCAGTCATTCAGGTTTCTGGTCAAAATAATATGCAGAAAAAAATGTGGTTTGATTTATGTGGCTGTCCGTTCCAGGTGGGTGGAGTTTGCCTGATAGCGGGTGCATTAAGTGCAGTGGAAGAATTTTGAAGATAAGATTTTGATGTTTCTTTTTTTTGCCCATCTCGAGAGGTTCATAGATGAACACTTTGATCTGAAATACTTCAATCAGCCTTGTGCTCATCACTAACGCCGTTAAAAGGTTTCTGATACACCTGCAAATCCATTTTCTGCAATTACATTAGTATTAAAACAAAACCAAAACAGATAAAAAAATATCATCTTTATGAACTGGGTTATTGAAGGCCAAATACAACACGTTTGAGCTGGGAATGTTCATCTCTTTTTCCCAACAATGATCGTATCACTCCATTATCCTGCTACAAATCTACATTTAAGTGGAAGTTTATTAAGATCTACGGTGTTTATCTGAAACTAATGTCATCGCATATAATAAATCGTCATGTTTCTTTTTTATTTTTTTATTTCTGCTCATTAAAATGAGGTTTGAAGTACATGTGATCAAAATCAACTGCAGAAAAGTTTAGCAGCTCCACAAACTGAATCCAGCATTGTGATACAGATATCTCAACAGTCCGTGATTGAAGCTTTTCTGCAAAACCCTGTTACGGGTTACATGTTTCATGAGGTACACCGGAAAAAGTACCAACTTTTTAATTTGGTTTCACGCGGTTCAATGTCTGCTACAAGCCTACAATGACTGTGTTAGAATCAAAGTAGTGTCAAATGATCAAGTAAATGCACTGCAGTCAGTCGACTCCAACAATAGGTATTGTTTGCTTTCGTAGTGATAAACCACTTAGAGTTTCAGCATCTAGGCTCCAATCTAATCAATGGGCGGGGGAGTTAACTTACACCTTGAATCCATACAACCGGAGCATTTAAGTGGAAGCTGGGAAGTGGCATCAGCCATTAGAGAGATGAGTAACTCTCCCATCAATTAGACTGTGAACGAGCTAAAGTAGCTGGAATACACTGCAAAAACTCAAAATCTTACCAGAAATATTTGTCTTATTTTAAGTTAAAGTTAAAATGTCTCATTTTCAGTCAAAAAATCTCATTACAATTAAAAGTCATTACCAGAAAAATAACTTGTTATTTGACATTTTTCACCTGTTTCAAGTAAATTTTCACTTGAAATAAGTAGAAAAAATCTGCCAGTAGGACAAGATTTATCTTCTCATTACAAGCAAAACAATCTTGTTCCACTGGCAGATTTTACTACTTATTTTAAGTGAAAATCTACTTGAAACAGGTGAAAATTGTTGTTTTTTCCAGTGATGAGTCTTGTTTTAAGTGTAATGAGATTTTCTTTTACTAAAAATGAGTAATTTTAACTAGAAATAAGACAAATATTCTTGTTAAGATTTTGAGTTTTTGCAGTGTAATCATGCAGAGGGAGGAGAGAGAGCATATAAACACTTGCTTTGCCTCCCTAAATTAGTCCCAAAGAAGAAATTGTTTTTAATATACCAGAGAACACTAGTTGTTTCTTTTTTGTTTTTGTTTTTTATTTTAATGTATTTTCACAGCTGAAGAGTGTGGACTGATTATTTGCTGATAACTGCAAACAAAGCTAACCTGAATAAAGAAACCTTCCACACACACACTCGGTGTCCCCCCTGTCATCTCCGCTTGCTTCTTCTCTACTTGCTGTCTCTCTGGTCGACGATCCGCAGCTCTCTCTTCTTCTGCACAAATGTGTCAGGGCAGAGAATGGAGTGAGAAAACTGAATGGTGGGAGCGGCAAGACTGAGCACGCAGGTTAAAGTGAAGAAAGAAGAAAAGCTACAAATGGGAGGGGTTTTGTCCATGATGGCATTTTTTAAATTTTGGAGGGAAAGTTTGACGAGCTTCAGGGCGGAGCTAGTCAGTTGTATCTCATTTGAAAGGATGTTGTTTTAAACTAAATTACAGTTTAGTTAATAACAGTTACAGACCTTTGAAAATGCATATACAGGACTGTCTCAGAAAATTGGAACATTTTGTGATAAAATCCTTTATTTTCTGTAATGCAAAAATGTCATACATTCTGGATTCATTACAAATCAACTGAAATATTGCAAGCCTTTTATTATTTTAATATTGCTGATCATGGCTTACAGCTTAATATTAAGATTCCCAGAATATTCTATCTCAAAAAATTTGAATATTCTGGGAATCTTAATCTTAAACTGTAAACCATAATCAGCAATATTAAAATAATAAAAGGCTTGCAATATTTCAGTTGATTTGTAATGAATCCAGAATGTATGACATTTTAGTTTTTTTAATTGCATTACAGAAAATAAAGAACTTTATCACAATATTCTAATTTTCTGAGACAGTCCTGTACACGTTTTATTTTGAAGGGCACGTTTTAGCCGATCATTCATCGTATCTTGGGTATTTTGTCATCAGAGTTCAGATGATTTAGTGTGTGTGGTTAGAACTTGTGTGTGATCTCAGACTTCAGCATGCACTGGTCTCCAGTATGAAAAAGTATTTATTTTGTTTAGTTATAAAAACCTTTATGACTGGAGTTGAAGGTCATAGCTTGTCAGTAGATCACACATCATGTAATTAACTCATTTTCTTTTGTTTCTTTTTTTTTTTGTATTTTCCCAGTTTGTGCATTTCCACCCAGAATTCCAACTTAAGTTTTAAAACAAACTGTAATTTTGAATGATACTAAACACAAAATGTATTAACAGCATGTAGATATAATGTGGTATTGTCCAAAACAAGACATGTTTCTATGTTTTAAAACGACACAAGCCTTAAAGAGAAACTGTAAATAATAGAGACAGTGAACTACACTGTAAGCAGTTTTGTGATGTGTATGGATTATATATATATGGGGTTTAATGTGCTTGTAATGATTTAGCTTTTTTTAATTCTCTTTTGTTAATGTTTACAGTAACTGTTTTGCCTTGATAAAATTCCTGTATAAATTCTAAAAGTTAAAATAAATGTCCACCTTGTGAAAATCATGCCGTGTTTGACAGCCATATAAAAGCCATGAAAAAAGAGGAAATATTTTCGTCATTTTGGCTGCCTTGTGTTTTTATTCTGTTTAGCCAGTGATGTTTCATTTTCAATAGTTTAAGACAAAAACAACCAACCAATTAAACCCTGTATGTATTCAAACCGTCCAATCACAGTGTTTGCCTGCATGTGACAGTGATCTACAGCGGAAAGGCTGTTGCACCGGTTCTCACCTGCCTGCCTGAATCTCGTTGACGCATTTTTTCACACTTACACACAGATATACAATGAAAGCGGTCTGCCTCAACAAGTCTTCTCGTTTAACTTCAAGTCTGAACGTTCTTAAAGGCAAAGTCAACTTGAATGCAATGAAAAAGTTCAAAAAATAACTTCTTTGTTTCTTAGACTATTAATGACTTATCAGTACATTCTTTTTTTGATGATTTTATTCATGTTTGGATGTAAGAAGTCTCACCCGCTTTGTGTATTTAATATGTTTCTTATGGCTAGAACGATCAGCTGTACATAATTTCAAATGATTGGATGGAAGAATAAAAAATCATTTTAAATTTCAACTGTTTATAACTATTATAATTTACCACACAAGCTTCAAAATCGTGTAAAACTATGGTCTATATAGGATCCTTGCCAACTGAACTGGTTTTTCAGACATTCTATGTAAAAAGCCTTAAAGTACCAGTTGAATAGCCTCAGGTTCAAGTCCCACCCTATGGATGTGTATCCTAGTTTAACTACTCGGTTTGAACAACTTCTCACATGAATCTAACTTTAATTATTTACTAAATCTGGTTAATACACAGGTGCATCATATTATTCCAAAGGCTGTTATTCTGATTTACAATTTACAATTAATATGGTTCAGGTAGGTGGGCTAGGAGCCATCAGGTTTGTAAGCTGGAATGTCAAGGGTTTGGGTGGGCCCATCAAAAGAGCGAGAGTATTTTCACATCTTAAGAATATAAAAACAGACATCGCCTTTCTGCAGGAAACCCATATGCGTGAATGTGATTATACCAGGCTGAAAAAACCCTGGGTTGGACAAATTTTTCACTCTAATTTTAATAATCGTTCAAGAGGTACCGCCATAATACTACATAAACGATTACAATTCTCCGTGGAACAAATTATATCAGACCCAAACGGGCGTTACATTATAGTGGTAGGTGTATTATTCCAAACTCCTGTTATTCTGGTTTGTGCATACGCCCCTAACTTTGACTGTCCTAATTTTATGACTTCCTTATTCTCATCAATCCCATGCCTGAACTCGCATCATCTTATCTTTGGGGGAGACCTTAATTTAACTGTTAATCCTATTCTTGATAAATCAAACCCAAAAAACCTAACCCCTTCCAATATGGCTAGGACGCTTATTACACTTATGGATCAAATTGGTAGTGTGGATGTGTGGCGTTTTCATCACCCTACAACAAAAGAGTTTTCATTTTATTCGCATGTTTATCAGACATATTCCCGCATTGATTATTTTTTTTTAGACAAAACAATAATATCCTCAGTCAAATCATGTGAATACTCAGCAATAGTTATCTCAGACCACGCCCCTCTTCTTTTAGATCTGCAGTTGTCTCCAAAAAGTGAAAAGCGCTTAAATTGGAGGTTTAATACTGGTTTATTATCATCTGACAAATTTTGTAGATTTATTTCTGAAAAGATTTCATTTTTCATACAAGATAATAAATCTGATTCAATCTCTCCTTCGCTTCTATGGGAAACTTTAAAAGCAGTAATAAGAGGAGAGATTATATCTTACAGTGCCAGAGCAGGTAAGCAGAGGAAACAGAGACAACAAGAATTGATGGAAGCAATTTTGCATATTGATAGACAACATTCATCACCTCTTAATCCCACTCTTCAGATGGAAAGACTTAAACTTCAAACTGAATTTGATTTAATTTCTACAAACAAGGCAGAACTACTTTTAAGGAGAACAAAAGGAACCTATTATGAGTATGGCGACAAGGCTAGCCGACTGTTAGCAAGGCAATTGAAGCATCAGTCTGCCTCCAGATCAATCGCACAAATTCGGAAAGACCCTCAAACCTTAATTACAGATCCAAACGAGATAAATAATGTTTTTGTCTCATATTATTCCAATCTGTATAAATCGGAAGCTCAACCTGAGAACACTGTAATGGATACATTTTTAGATGATTTAGGTTTTCCTGTAATTAACGAAACAACTAAAAACAACTTGGATGCTTCACTTCGTTTAGAAGAGGTTACAGCCAGTCTTAAATTAATGCAAAATGGTAAGGCACCAGGCCCAGACGGCTTCCCAGCTGACTTCTTGAAGAAATTTTCTGACCAGTTAGCCCCCTTGATGCTGGACATGTTTAATGACTCTCTAGGGTGTGGCATTCTCCCAATGTCTTTAAATCAAGCTTTAATTTCTCTCATCCCAAAGAAAAATAAAGACCCGGAAGTATGCAGCAGTTGGAGGCCTGTCAGCTTGCTTAATGCCGATATAAAGCTGTTAGCGAAGATCCTTGCTGGCCGGCTGGATCCCTGCCTACCAAATATTATTTCCACTGACCAAACTGGTTTTATAAAGGGTCGGCAGTTATCTTGTAATATTCGTCGTTTACTTAACATAATAATGTCAAAATCTGTTACAGAATATCCTGAATTGGTGGTTTCTATGGATGCAGAGAAGGCCTTTGACCGTGTAGAGTGGGGTTATTTATTTTCAGTTCTTACAAGATTCGGATTTGGTCAAAAATATATTTCATGGATTAAATTGCTTTATAGTGCCCCTACTGCAAGTGTAATTACCAACTCTACTCGGTCTGAGTTCTTCCCTTTAACACGCGGTTGCCGCCAGGGCTGCCCCTTGTCGCCCATGCTTTTCGCCGTTGCAATCGAACCGCTTTCCATTGCTTTGAAGAGCTCACCGCTCTTCTCGGGTATCAATAGGAATGGGATAGAACACAGAGTCTCACTATACGCGGATGACCTGTTGCTTTATATCTCTAATCCTACTGTCTGTATTAATAAGATTCTTGATATTTTACAAACTTTTGGTTCCTTCTCGGGATATAAGTTGAATATTGATAAGAGCGAGTGTTTTCCTCTCAATAATGTGGCTAAACAGATTCCAGCTCAAGCGTTGCCTTTTCAACTAAACACTTCCAAATTTAGGTATTTGGGTATTAATATTTCTCATAGTCTTCCTTTAATTTACAAATATAATATTATGAAGTTGGTCAAAGAGATAAAATCTGATCTTAAGCATTGGAATACGCTCCCCCTTTCTCTTTTAGGAAGAATCAACTCCATTAAGATGAATGTCTTACCCAGATTTCTGTTTTTTTTTCAGTCTTTACCAATATTCCTCCCCAAATCTTTTTTTAAGGAACTCGATCAGGCTATTTCATCATTTATTTGGGCAGGAAAGACCTCAAGAATAAAATATTCTACTCTACAACGAAGCAAAGAAAAAGGTGGCCTTGCACTACCTAATCTGATGATGTACTACTGGGCGGCCAATATTCAAAAAATCCATACTTGGTACAACTTTCCAACTACAGACTGGTGTCAGATGGAAGCTCACTCTTGTAACTCAGTCTCTTTATCAACCTTAATCTGTGCTCCTCTAAATTCATATTCTGCTAAACACATTTCCAATCCAATTGTTGCATCTACTTTAAAGATCTGGAAGCAGTTTAGACGTAACCTTAAAATCACCTCTCTTTCGCCACTGATACCTATCTGTGACAATCATTTATTTCTTCCTTCGGTTCTCGACCCTGTTTTCTCTGCGTGGAAAGAGAAAGGTCTGGTTTATTTTAGTCAGTTTTACATTGATAAAGTTTTTGCTCCTTTCGACACCGTTAAAAAAAAGTTTGACCTTCCACAATCTCATTTATTTAGATACTTTCAAATTCGAAATTTTGCTCAACATAACTTTTTTAACTTCCCTCATCAATTGCCCGAGTCGCTTGTCGATACAATTTTATCTTTACCTGTAGCTCGCAGAAACATTTCAAATGCAATCAAATTAATCTCATCATCATTATCATTTCCTTTAACAGTTAAAAATATTTGGGACAAAGAGCTTGGTACTATTTTTTCATCTGAATGGTGGCAGAGAGCCCTAGACAGAATTAATTATACCTCATCTTGTGCCAAGTTAACATTGATTCAGTTTAAGGTTGTACACAGAATTCACATGTCCAAAGTCAAGCTTCATAGACTGTTTGATACAGGTGATAAATGTGACAGATGCTCTTTATCACCTGCTAACCATACACATATGTTCTTTTCCTGCCCAAAGCTATGTTCATTTTGGTCATCTTTCTATAATACTCTCTCAAAAGCCCTTAATAAACCGGTGGATTCTAGCCCTTTAATTTCTATTTTTGGTGTACCTGAAGATTTTAATAGTTTTACTAAGAAGGAGATCAATATAATTGCTTTTTCCTCTCTTGTAGCTCGAAGACGTATTCTACTCCAATGGAAGGACCAAAAACCTCCATCTCCCAATTCTTGGTTGAAAGACCTGATGTCATTTTTATATTTAGAGAAAATTAAATACGGTATTAGGGGTTGCTCTGATAAGTTCTCTTATATTTGGGAACCTATTCTTTCTTTTGTTAATTCTTTGGCATCCTTGGAAGATTAATTTAATCTGATTTAACTTAATTACAGAGAAGTATGATATTGCTAACCATGTCTCTTTTTTTTTTTTTTTAGGGTTCCTCTTACGTCAGTTTATTTTAATTTTTATTTATTTATCTTATTTAGTTTTTTTAATTTATTTTTATTTTTTAATTTTTTTTTGTTGCTGCTGTTTTGCGTGTCCTGTATTTTAGTTTATTACTTTATTTTTCCTATTATTATTGTCTTCAGTCAGAGTCTGATTGGTAATCGGTACTTACTTTGGGACCTGTTTATAATTACGTATTTTGCAGTGTGTGTGTTTTGGGGTGTTTGTTATGTTAAGTCTTGTGTCCTTATTTATTTAGTTATTTTTTATTCTATTTAGTTATTTATTTATTTTTTTGAGTGTGTATGGTAAAATATAAAAAACGGGGTATTCTGTCGAACCCTTTAAAAGAAATGTTTACTGTGTAATATAATTTACATGGATTACCCAATAAAGAAACATGTAAAAAAAAAAAAACTTCTCACATGAAACGGTTCCATGTTTAAGTTTTAAAGTCTGACCACTGGGGGATGTTCCAAGAGTTTAGTCAATCTCCACTGATTACCATGTTAAAATGTCCAACTTTGCATCAGAAATTCACATATTGATTGCCACAGTTCTGGTCTCCATAGCTAAATTCCACACCCATGACAACCGTGAAGCGGGTACAGAATGCATTGAACCAATATGCAGTGACATACATGAATATCCAAGAGGAACAATCAATATTTTTCATAAACAATAGTTCCTACTCAAATGCACTGCATTCTGAATGTATTTTCTTGACACTAGTCTGGTTTTTGCTCTGCCTACGTCACATTTTTGTTTTTCTGATTGGTTGTATGCCTATCCAGTGGCATCCAAAACCCCAAAAGAATGTTTGCATCTTTTTTGTGGCCCTGGAAATCAAAGTTCAATACAAAGGAACTGGAGTAATTCTTTATATTGAAGAGGAAACAAATTTGAAGGGCTGTCCCGGCTCGTTCATGTCACCCCTGTCGCTTCCACTTGCCCTGAAGTGAAGAAATCCTGCTCCCTCCCACTCCAATTTGACTGGCTGGTTGTACTTTGCATATACAGCACAAACTGTCACTGCATAGAAATGGAGCGTATGAATATGAGCAATGACCCATAAAAACAGTTGAACACAGTCCAAAAGAAAACATCAAATTAGCATGAATTCTAACTATTGGGTTGCATTATCAGAAAAGATATGTGTGTCAGAAGTGAATCAGATCTGTGAGCAGGTGGGGCAAAATAAATAAAAGGTCCTCAGAAGTGCACACTGCACTTTTGAGTCCAACATCATCTCCTCTTGTGTTCCCCAGGTGGGCCTGGAGGCGGTTTCTATGGCAACAGTACACAAGAGTTCTGATTGTATTCCCTGTTGTCTCCTTCTGTGATGAGACTAACGACTCCAGTGTCACCAGGGAGCTGTTGCAGAAAACAATTTGTCGAGTGAAATATAGAGTTTGCAGCGTAGAGGGTGAAGAATAAGCAGGGAGCAATTATTATTTTTGTATTATTTATAATTTTTATTTTTCAAAATGAAGACAGAAACAATAAATAAAAAAAAAAGGTTAACAACACCACATTTCACATAATCAAAAAGAGAAACATTACAATGACACACAAAAAAAACACAAGGGGGTGGGGGAAGGGTTGGTACGGATAAACTTTACAGATTGATGGAGCCTCTAGCGTCAGTTCAGGTCCAGCTCTAAAAGAAAAATAAGTAAAATAAAATAAGAAGCATGTGACCAACACAACAGGTCCTGTTATTATTCCATTATTTTCAAGTGTTGTCTAATGACAGTCCATGGGGCAAATTGGTCATTTTCATTGTCTTTAAGGATTGCGGTTGCCTTTTCCATTGACAATAAATCCAAAAAGTCCTTCAGCCAATTGTATTTATGAAAGCAGTTTGGCTTGCGAATCTTCCAATTCATAAGTATTGTCCTCTTCACAGAAAGAAAAGCTAGGGCAATGATGCGTTGCATAATTTTTACATGAATTGCAGGGAGCAATTATGAGTCCCTGTGATGCTCTAGTGCTGTAGAAATCCACACCAGATACACAAACCTGTGTCCTGAAACATGATGGTCCCCTTGGTCAGATAGTCCAGTATCCACAGAGTAGGATGATAGCAAACTCCAGTGCACACTAGTTTGTCTTCTGTCGTCTGCCAGTAGGCCAAATGGTTTTGAAAGCGCCATACAATTTAAATATGATGCTAACAGCTTTTTTCCAGATGAGAAAGATCATTGCTAAATGAGGTATACGACAGCTTCATGTTTCAGGCCACGTTTACACATAGCCAGGTATTTACAAAAACGGATATTTCCCCCTCTAAGTTTTGAAAAATACCATCATTTACGCGAACCCGCATAAATATCTGTTAAGGTGCTATGATCAGCCGAACCTACAGGGGGCAGTGTAGCGAGAAGATAAAGTCATGCTAGCCAATCAGAATCCTGGAAAAAAACATCAACAAATGACACGAGTAACTTCCAGTTACTTCCAAGATGAACGAGAGTCTTTTGTTTGGAGTGACAGAGAAGTGGAGTTACTTTTAAGAGTGACGTCAGAATATAAAACAAGTACTGTATTTTCCGCACTATAAGGCGCACCTAAAAGCCTTTAATTTTCTCAAAAACTGGCAGTGCGCCTTATAATGCAGTGCGCCTTATATATGATCATTACGGTAATTTCTGTTACTGTAGTCAGGGGGATTGTGGGTAATGTAGTCAGGGGGATTGTGGGTAATGTAGTTGGTGTCGCCGAAGTAATGGCGCTAAAAACATCAGGAATCGTAGCAGCAGCTACGATTCCTGCAGCAGCGACGTCTTGAACGTCGCTGCTGTCGTTCAAGACGACAGCAGCGACGCTGACTCGTATAATGGAGACTTTGACGAGACGGAGCAAAGCTGGTTTTTATTTTGTTAATAAAGTTTGACATACGGTACTTTTCTTCTTGTTTTTTTTTTGCATTTGCTGTAGCATTTTGTAGCATTTCCTGTAGCAGCTCCATCAGGTAGATACGTAACTCAACCCCAGCCACTATAGTCGGTATTTTACCATATATTTAGTGTGCCTTATAATGCGGTGCACCTTATATATGGAAAAAGTTTTAAAATACGTCATTCATTGAAGGTGCGCCTTATAATGTGGTGCGCCTTATAGTGCGGAAAATACGGTAAAATACAAGAAAATATTGACAGTGGCCAAACAAATTGTAAACACAGGTCGCACTCATGACGACGTTTCTGTCTCATAATGTGACGTTCTGAAGCCTAAATGTCCGTTTCCCTCCGTTTACAAGCAAACTTAAACACAGAGTTTTTGAAAATCTCCACTTTGGCCGGAGTTTTCAGAAATGATCGTTTTTGGAGACTTTGAGCTTCATTTTCGTGTAAACGAAAAGGCCAAACGCATGAAAACACCACCGTTTTTACTACGTGGAAACGGGGCCTCAGTACCAGGGTGATAGGCAAACTGTGGTGGGCCCTTTGGTCTACTCAGCAGTGGGAATATGTGTGCAAGGACAAGCCTCTTAATGGTCTTCATCAGGGGTGAAGGCAGTAGAGTATGATGGTTTTGACACCTATACCATACCGAAAGTTTTTTATATCTACGGTACCTTCCCCGACTTAAAATATTCAATTTAAATTTGCTTGACCCACAACTTTACATTTGTTGATTCAATAGGTCTATAAGCTCAATCATCTGCCAGATACAGTATGACTAGAGTTGTTCAAACAGCCGTACGTGACTGAATTTCACCAAAGTTGGCAAAATCTAACACAAAAGGAACAAATCTAAGTATGGAAGTTATCTTTTCCTTCAGTGAGAACTGCCATCCACTCTGCCTCTGTCAATGACAGTTCTCACTTTTATTCCTGTCTTGAAGTTCGCTGAAGAATTACAACCATCATATGATGCAAAACTATCTTTGCTAAAACTTTTGTCCCATCTTCCATTAACCACGGACAAATTACCTCGATAGGCCCAACACTTTTGTCCAACATGGGTTGGGATAGTGGACATGATGCCAATTGTGGTATTATTGTCTGTCTATTTTCCAATCCCAAACTTCCCAAACCTCTTTCTGGGGTTAGTAAATGATCTACAGTAGTTTGATGTCGTTTACAAGGACATATTACTTTTAATTCTTCAAAATGTGGCATAAATTTTGAGTTATATTTGTATGTATGATCAATAGGCAAGACAAGACAAGTTTATTTCTGTAGTACAATTCAACAACAAGGTGATTCAAAGTGATTTACAAAGACATTAAAACATAAATAAAAAGCATGTTTTAAAATGTACACAAAAAACTAAAGAATAAAACAAAATAGAATTCCCAGGATTCAAACCTGAGGGACTTTAACCCAAACAGTGTTTACAGAAGTTAAAATATGATTACGTTTTGAAACTCAAGTTTAAGAGTGTAGAAAATCGTTTAAAAACAGTAATTAAAGATAGACAGACAGAAATCAGTTAAAAAAATTAAACAAATGATGCGACAAATAAAGTTTGCAGTCCATTATGATAAATGAATCAAATGCAGAATAAAATAAGAAGGTTTTCAACCTTGACTTAAAGCAACTGAGAGTTTCAGCAGCCTTGATGCATTCTGGGAGTTTGTTCCGCAGGTGAGGAGCATAAAAGCTGAACGCTGCCTGACCGGGTTTGGTTCTAACTCTAACTTGGTTCTTATGATTGGTTCATAATGGACCAAGAGATCAGAGATGTATTTTGGCCCGAGAACATTCAGAGATTTACACAGCAGAAACAGGTCCTGTAGAAATAAGCTTCATAGACCTTCATAGACCTAACCCATATATCTAGACAAAATTGTCCGATTTAAAGCAAAACATTTCTTTGCCGATGGGCTCAGAAATATTTACATGATTAGAATAGAAAAAAAGCAAAATAGACCAGAATAACTTTCTTGATTTTCTTGAAACAAGGCTTTTTTACTTTCTTAAAAATTCATTTTGGCAGTGTATAAACCAACAGCAGGATTTTAAAATCTATTCTATGACAGACAGGAAGCCAGTGTAGAGATTTTAGAACTGGAACTAGAACTTTGGTCAACTCCTCCTGGTCTTAAACTGGGCATACACTGTGCGATATTTTAAATCGTGTGAGACTGCCCCATCTCACACTGCACGACTAGATCGCGGAGTTCCGAACAGCAGACAGCGCACACACTAAAGGCTGATTTATGGTTCCGCGTTACACCAACGCAGAGCCTACGGCGTACTACGCGGCGACCCGCACCGTACTTGGAAATGCAGTCTTTTTTTTGCTATTAAAACATGATTTGTAATGTGAATTAGCAACACTTAAACTACAAATAATAGTTTTTGACGTAACATCAGAGATTGCGCATGCTCTCTGTGAAAGGATGAGGTAAATCGGGTCGTAGCTGCTTCAACTGTGCGATTCCTTCACGAGGAGCGACCAGGATTTCAAACATGCTTGATTTTCTTGCGACCTCACGATTCGTGATCGGGAGCTCGTCGTGAGGTGTTAATCTCTCGTCGTTACCCCACGTTTACTGCACGAGGCACGAGCAATGATTGGGTCAAAATCGGGCCCGATCAAAAAAAAGTCGCACGACTGGAAAATCGGCTGTATGCCCGGCTTTATTGAGGCTGTTAAAATTCCAGTCCAGAGTCCAGAACCACTCCCAGATTTCTGGCCTGGCTATAAACTTGCCTATACAAATAAACTTGCCTTGTTTTTAGTGTTACAGCCTAAAACTCAGTGTTGACTTGTAATCCTTCTTCTTTGGCCCCAAACACTATAATTTATATTTTGTCTTCATTTAAAGGGGACCTATTATGAAAAACACGTTTTTTCTTGTTTTAACATATATAAAGTGGTCTCCCCTCACCCTGCCAGCACAGGGGAGACAAAATACCATGAAATTCTGCAGGGTCTCTGACCCCCGCCGGACAGAGTCCCCCAGTGTCACGTGACCTTTTTTTGAGCCATTCTGAATCTGCGCCTATGGTGACGTCACCATAGGCGCTCATCTCCATAGGTTCAGCCTCCGCTGCTGAAACCACGCCCACAACCAGCTCTCTCCGCTGCTGGAGCGGTTCTTCCTTCAGCCAGTCGGACGCGGCGCCGCGGCGGAGCGGATCCGGGTTAAATCATCCAGGTTCCCGGATGGTTTGGGAGCTGGGTCCTCGGGGGTCTGTCCCAGGTCGGACCAGCTTCACCCTCCGAGATTTTCAGGCAAATCTGTCGGTTTGATCCCCGGTAACGGGCGATGCGCCGCGGAGCCATGCGCCGGGCGCCCGGCGTGGCTCCGGGGCCAGCGTTCAGCATCCGCCGGGCAGATCCGGCTGAAATAGTGCATAAATGTTATTTATATACAACTCATATTTTATTTTTTTAACAATAAAGTTGTCATTTGTGAAAATTCAGTGTTGTGATAATTTACAGGCTCGGGCTGCTCTGGCGGAGCGAGGTTTATTCTCCTCCCCTGCTACCCGTCATTCAGGGAGCCAATCAGCACAGAGCCTCATTATCATACCCCCCCTTCCCTAAAAATGAGGCGCAGAAAAAGAGGTTAGAAGCGGTAAAACTAGTGACAGGGCCCACAGGCTGGATTTATGATTTATGTAGAAAAAACAAGCTTTAGATTGTTTTTAAGACATTCAAGGCCTGTTTAAAATATACATTAAATGCCATAATAGGTCACCTTTAACTGAAGAAAATGTTGGTAGATCCACTCTTTAATTTGATCAATACATTTGATCAATGTTTGAATTGGAATATAGTCTCCTGGTGAGATGGTTATTTAGATTTGTGTGTAATCTGTAATCTGATATTGTAGGAGGCCGGTTTAATTATGCCTTGATCTTTGGTTATTGGTTGTTTGTGTTGTATTTATTTTTGTTGTTGTTGTTGTTATTTTGTCTTTTCTTTCTTTTCCTATTTTATTTAAATTTTTATATTTTTTTATGGCATATATGATATTGTGAGGAAGCGACAGGACTAAATAAGCGTTCTGCTTCCTCCTGTTCCCTCTCCAACACATTGTTTTGCTGTTGTGCTTTATTTTTGGATGAGACTGTTAAATTGTTTTTTTTTTTTTAATATTTTGACGCTTTTAATTTGATGGATTTTGTTGTGTTCGAGACAAAGCCAACAATAAACAATAAACAATCTGCATAGATATTGTAAGACATTTTGTTCTTTTTCATTATTTGAGCAAGTGGGAGCATATAGAATTTAAACAGCAGATGCCCCAGAACTGAACCTTGAGGAACTCCACGTTATTTTTGTTAACTCCGATTAGTAGTTACCTTGAGGCACAAAATAATCCCCGTCTTTTAGATATAACTTCAAACAGGCATGCTGTTCATTTTATTCAACAGGCAACGGCAGCAGAAGTCTGTTTTTCATCCAACTCTGCAGATGTTCATAAACCTGGTGCTGAGGAGAGAATTAAAAAGGGATGTAGACGGGCGATAAGGAACGACCAGATCTACCAGGAGCTCTGTCACTTCATAGCTGCTCCAGCTGACTTTTCAGCAGCGCCAAGACATAAATAAATAAAATTAAAAAGTGTTGCCGTTTGAAGCTTCTCTCTCTCTCATTTTTTAACTTGATATTGAACACAAGCCACAGACCCAGCAGCACATCTATCATCTCCTCCAGGTTCTACATCTTTAGTGTTGTTGTCTTCTTCCTTTAGATCACACAGTCAAATACTGTACGTCAGAGCAGCTTCTCCAACCTCCTACTTCTGCTCCAGGTGCTGGATTGTTACGGAAAAGAAACCAGGCCGAGTTGAGTCGAGCCGAGTAGGTACTAGTGGAAAAGTGCCATAAGTGCTGTGATGTGGCTGGAAACCTGACTGGAAAACATCAACAAACAAACTGTCTTTTTTATTTAGTATTCAGAGGTATTATAGTATTATAGTATTATAGTATTATACAGCCGTTGAAAAACAGCCTTTTCTATGATTTAAAAAAAGGGAGGTTTGATACAGGCCTATAGCTGTTCATAAGTGACCTGCTCCTTTTTAAAAGGAAAGCAGAGACGTATTTACAGTGTCTAGAACAGCGGTCGGCAACCCAAAATGTTTTAGAGCCGTATTGGACCAAAAACACAAAAAACTAATATGTCTGGAGCCGAAAAAAATGAAAAGTCTTGTATCAGCCTTAGAATGAAGACAACACATGCTGCATGTTTCTATATTAGTTATAACTGGGGGAAGATTTTTTTTTCATTATGCACTTCGAGAAAAAAGTTGAAATGTCAAGAAAAAAATCGAAATGTCGAGAAAAAAGTCAAAATTTCAAGGAAAAAAAGTCGAAATGTCGAGATTAATGTTTCAAGTAAAATTTCGAGAAAAAAGTCCAAACGTCGAGAAAAAAGTCCAAATGTCGAGGAAATAGTCAAAATTTCATGAAAAAAGTCGAAATGTCGAGAAAAAAGTCGAAATGTCGAGATTAAAAAGGAAAGGAAAAGGGAAGAAAAAAAGAGAAAAAAAGGAAAAAAAGAGAAAAAAGAAAAAAAAAGTTAAAAAAAGAAGAAAAAAAAGAAGAAAAAAAAGGAAAAAAAAGGTCAAACATTTTTGAAAAAGCTCCAGGAGCCACTAGGGCGGCGCTAAGGAGCCGCATGCGGCTCTAGAGCTGCGGGTTGCCGAGCCCTGGTCTAGAAGCTCTGAGGTAATGCGATGTGCAACATTCCATTGCAATTGCATTAAAAAACCCTGTTGGCAGAGTATCAAGGCAGCAAGTGGTGGAGTTCAGGTGATGCATGATGTCATCCAGGTTCCTATGGGTGACTGGACAGATTTGTTTCTTGCTTTCTCTCACTGGACACAAAGGTGGCACATATCCTGCGTCTAGCATAGGAACACTGACTGATTTTCTGAATTTTGTCAGTAAAAAAGCAAACTCATTGCAGGCGTGGTTGGATAGAAGTTCAGGGTCCACTGTCTCAGAGGGATTTGTTAGCCAGAAAACTGTTTCTTCTGAAAAGATCTTAAGGTCTCCCCTTTACAATATTGTGTAAGCTATTGGTACTCCAAATAACCCTTGTGCTGTCATTGGGTCAAGGAAGGAGGAAGGAAAGAAGGAAGGAAGGAAGGAAGGAAGGAAGGAAGGAAGGAAGGAAGGAAGGAAGGAAGGAAGGAAGGAAGGAAGGAAGGAAGGAAGGAAGGAAGGAAGGAAGGAAGGAAGGGAGGAAGGAAGGAAGGGAGGAAGGAAGGAAGGACAGAAGGAAGGAAGGAAGGAAGGAAGGAAGGAAGGAAGGAAGGAAGGAAGGAAGGAAGGAAGGAAGGAAGGAAGGAAGGAAGGAAGGACAGAAGGAAGGAAGGAAGGAAGGAAGGAAGGAAGGGAGAAAAGAAGGAAGGACAGAAGGAAGGGAGGAAAGAAGGAAGGAAGGGAGAAAAGAAGGAAGGAAGGAAGGGAGGGAGGAAGGAAGGAAGGGAGGAAGGAAGGAAGGACAGAAGGAAGGAAGGAAGGAAGGAAGGAAGGAAGGAAGGAAGGAAGGAAGGACAGAAGGAAGGAAGGAAGGAAGGAAGGAAGGAAGGAAGGAAGGAAGGAAGGAAGGAAGGGAGGAAAGAAGGAAGGAAGGGAGAAAAGAAGGAAGGAAGGGAGGAAAGAAGGAAGGAAGGGAGAAAAGAAGGAAGGAAGGAAGGAAGGAAGGAAGGAAGGAAGGAAGGAAGGAAGGAAGGAAGGAAGGAAGGAAGGAAGAAAAGAAGGAAGGAAGGAAGGAAGGAATAAGGAAGGAAGGAAGGAAGGAAGGAAGGAAGGAAGGACAGAAGGAAGGAAGGAAGGAAGGAAGGAAGGAAGGGAGGAAAGAAGGAAGGAAGGAAGGGAGGGAGGAAGGAAGGAAGGGAGGAAGGAAGGAAGGACAGAAGGAAGGAAGGAAGGAAGGAAGGAAGGAAGGAAGGAAGGAAGGAAGGAAGGAAGGAAGGAAGGAAGGAAGGAAGGAAGGAAGGAAGGAAGGAAGGGAGAAAAGAAGGAAGGAAGGGAGAAAGAAAAGAAGGAAGGGAGAAAGAAAAGAAGGAAGGAAGGGAGAAAAGAAGTAAGGAAGGAAGAAAGAAAGAAAAGAAGGAAGGAAGGGAGAAAAGAAGTAAGGAAGGAAGAAAGAAAAGAAGGAAGGGAGAAAGGGAGAAAAGAAGGAAGGAAGAAAGGAGGGAAGGAAGGAAGGAAATAAGGGAGAAAAGAAGGAAGGAAGGAAGGAAGGAAGGAAGGAATAAGGAAGGAAGGAAGGAAGGAAGGAAGGAAGGAAGGAAGGAAGGGAAAAAAGAAGGAAGGAAGGGAGAAAAGAGGAAGGGAGAAGGAAGGAGAGAGCAGGAGGAAAGAAGGAACAGGAGAATTAGGTCATTTTGACCCAAAGACAGTACAAGGGTTAAACAGTCACTGACTGAAATCAAATCAACAGGTTTCACAAATGCATAATATTTTTAAATCTTAATGTTAGTACCAAGGACCAATGAGAGCTCAGTGAGAGATGAGTCCAACCAATCAGGTGTTAGGAGGATTCATTTTCAATGACGTGTTTTTTCAGGTGTGTTTTCAAACTACTGAGAGAAGTAAAGAATGAGAGACCAACGCTGATTCTTAAGTTTCATGTGATACTTGTGTAAAGAGATGCAAATATTCAACACTTTAACACACATTTTAAATACTCACATGTAATTCAAAAATAATAGGTAAGGGCCTAAGGCTAAGACATCCCTCTCCTAATGTTGGGTAAACTCACGGTTTGTTTTTGTGTGTGTGTGATTAAGCAGGTGCAGGCGGCAGGACTGAACTCGCCTGCAGCATTTACTCTGGAATGTGTTGCTACAATGAACCATTAGCAGGGAGGGAGGGACGGCTTAAGCGGGAAATCATAACTAAAACTTAGTCCCTCCTCAATCCCCACACCTTCGTCTGAAACAGTACAGACTCTCTGAATTAGCAGATTTAAGAATATTTGCAATGAATAGAAAAAAGTTGAAAATTCCTCCTATATCGCTAAGTTAAGACGAGCAAAAAGGCCTAAGGGCCTTTATGACTTCTTTGTTTATTGTGCTGAGTAAAGCTGTCTCACGATCAGTGATAAGGTTATAAAAGGCTCTATTTACATTATACATTAACTTTGATTTCCCACTGTATTTTAATATCGATTATTTTGCAATTTTACTCTTCCTCACTTAAGATATTCAGTTTTCTCCACCTCTGGCTATGACTTCACCTAACAAATCAAACACTGCAACTACATCACTCTTACAGTGTCTTGCTAACACTCTGGGATGTGGTAATTAGTGCCACGGCTGCGCCACGTGGCACGCCTCCTCCATTGAGCTGCGCAAGCTCAATGGAGGAGGAGTGCCTCGTGCGCAGCACGAGGCACTCATACTATTGCTCAGGCTTATTCCATATTCTTCCGTAAAAACTTTGGCGCGTAACTAGTCCCGCAGCTTTGAGAAAACGCGAAAAGTAAAAACGTAGAAACGTGCGCCTTAATCGGGAATCGAGTGGTATGACTTTTATTAGCGATTGGCGTTCACGTTTTTGCGCAACGTGCACAAACGTGCGCTTTTTGCCCCATCCGGAACGCATTGCGTGAACTTTGGGGCCTCACCACTCGCACACCGTTACTCGAAAAATTCTGAACCGATTTAGAAAGTTGTAGGCCCTGAATTTAACTACAGTCCTGTGGATTTTCAGAACGATGGCACGAATAGTTTTTGCACGAAGTGCAAAAACATTTCCAAATTTCCAAACTAATGGGGAGATTTTCCCATGTAAGTGAATGGGGCAGAATGTAACACTGGGGATGGGAGGAGGTTGGAAAAACTCCAAATTCACCTTTTTTCTGAGTCACGTATCTTTCTCATACTTGCACGTAAAAACCTCATTCAAACTTTAAAACGGAGGAAAACTTCTCTTCTCTCTCCAAACCCGAAACAGTTTTTTCCTAAAATGTACACTTTTCAAGATATGAGCCCTCAAGCGAGGACTGGAAATCACTTTTTTGTCAAATCTTCAGTGCGGTTCTAATTGATCAGAGTGGGGAAAGATTAAAAAAATGAACATAAATTTTATTTGTAACTCGAGCTCACGGGCAAAACGTAAAAGGTAGACAGATAATTTTTGGTCAGAATATAGACATAGGTGTTGTGATTCATAAAATGTGACTTTGACAGGCGTGGTGTGCACAAAATTTTAACGGGGGAGCCAACAGACACGCCAAATCCTGTCTCTCTCTTCATTGACTCCCATGTTAAAAAACATTTTCTTAAAAAAAATCTCATTTTTGTTTTCGAATTGCCGTTACTAACACATTTTAAGGAATATCTGTATGAAAATAACATTTAGATAATCTGGTAGGTTCTCTGTTTCTCAAAATGTTTTCGTTTTTCTGCTAAGAGCTACCGTTTGAGCGCAAAGTGGAGTGATTTCAGGTTTGTCTCAACCGAAAATCCAGCTGAGTCATTCCCGCTCCCTCTGTATCAGCTTCTTGTTGCCCCAGCAACCGGAGCACAGCTGTTGACTGATTAGGCTGACCCAGAACTGGTCACATGACCCAGTCAGTACAGACTTCATAATATAACCTGGAAAATGGAGAAATCTGAACCCTGACCTTTTAACCTTAGATATACACACACACACACACACACACACACACACACACACACACACGATAGGTGTTATTATGGGATGGCAGGTGTTTTTATAGGATGTTAGTGTTATTATGGGATGGCAGGTGTTTTTATAGGATGTTAGTGTTATTATGGGATGTCAGGTGTTTTTATAGGATGTTAGTGTTATTATGGGATGTTAGTGTTATTATGGGATGGTAGTGTTATTATGGGATGGTAGGTGTTTATTATGGGATGGTAGTGTTATTGGTGTTAGCGGTCCCGTTAGCGGTTCTGTTAGCGGTCCTGTTAGCGATCCCGTTAGCGGTCCAGTTAGCGATCCCGTTAGCGGTCCAGTTAGCGACCCCGTTAGCGGTCCCGTTAGCAATCCCATTAGTGGTCCCGTTAGCGGTTGTTAGCGATCCCGTTAGCGGCTCGGTTAGCGATCCCGTTAGCGGCTCGGTTAGCAGTCCCGTTAGCGGTCCCGTTAGCGGTTCAGTTAGCGATTCCGTTAGCGATCCCGTTAGCGGTCCTGTTAGCGGTCCAGTTAGCGATCCCGTTAGCGGTCCAGTTAGCGACCCCGTTAGCGGTCCCGTTAGCGGTCCCGTTAGCGGTCCCATTAGCGGTTCCGTTAGCGGTTGTTAGCGATCCCGTTAGCGGTCCCGTTAGCGGCTCTGTTAGCGGTCCCGTTAGCGGTTCCGTTAGCGGTTGTTAGCGGTCCCGTTAGCGACCCCATTAGCGGCTCGGTTAGCGGTCCCGTTAGCGATCCCGTTAGCGGTCCCGTTAGAGGTCCCGTTAGCGGTCCCGTTAGCGGTTCCGTTAGCGATCCCATTAGCGGTCCCGTTAGCGGTTCCGTTAGCGGTTGTTAGCGGCTCGGTTAGCGATTCCGTTAGCGGCTCGGTTAGCGGTCCCGTTAGCGATCCCGTTAGCCATCCCGTTAGCGGTTCAGTTAGCGGTTCTGTTAGCGGTCCCGTTAGCGGTTCCGTTAGCGGTTGTTAGCGGTCCCGTTAGCGACCCCATTAGCGGCTCGGTTAGCGGTCCCGTTAGCGATCCCGTTAGAGGTCCCGTTAGCGGTCCCGTTAGCGGTTGTTAGCGGCTCGGTTAGCGATTCCGTTAGCGGCTCGGTTAGCGGTCCCGTTAGCGGTCCCGTTAGCGATCCCGTTAGCGATCCCGTTAGTGATCCCGTTAGCGGTTCAGTTAGCGGTTCTGTTAGCGGTCCCGTTAGCAGTTGTTAGCGGTCCCGTTAGCGACCCCATTAGCGACCCCATTAGCGGCTCGGTTAGCGGTCCCGTTAGCGATCCCGTTAGCGATCCCGTTAGCGGTCCCGTTAGCGGTCCCGTTAGCGATCCCGTTAGCGGTCCCGTTAGCGGTCCCGTTAGCGGTCCCGTTATCGGTCCCGTTAGCGGTCCCGTTAGCGGTTGTTAGCGGCTCGGTTAGCGATTCCGTTAGCGGCTCGGTTAGCGGTCCCGTTAGCGGTCCCGTTAGCGATCCCTTTAGCGATCCCGTTAGCGGTTCAGTTAGCGATCCCGTTAGAGGTTCCGTTAGCGGTTCTGTTAGCTATCCCGTTAGCGGTCCCGTTAGTGGTCTTGTTAGCGGTTCTATTAGCCTATTACATATTTTCTGTAATAACTTTTGAATGGTTTGACATAGAGAGTCATGGGTGGTGTCAAATGACTAAGTATCGAGTCCTTGACCTTCATGGGTGCAAATAAGCCCCGCGATCATCCGGCAGTAGTCCGTGGCACTTCAAAATTTCCCGGGAATTTTGTCTAGTTCAAGAATGTTATTCATCATCTGCAGTGTTGTGCAAGTTCCTACTTTTCATGAACTAGTTCAAAGTTCAGTTCACATAGTTTAAAAATGAATAATTCACGTTCATAGTTCACCATTTTCATTTTGAACTAATTCAAATTCAGTTCATTTCATCTCAGAGTAACCAATCACGTGCAATAAAAATCATCTAGCACCTTCCTTGATAACCATGTCTGCCTCACTCTGCTGCACCTCTCACTTTGTATTTCTTTGTATAATTTGTATAATATTTTTGTATTTTTTGTATAATTGTATTGTAAAATTGTAAATAGATTTTTTTTTTTTATTCAGAACTGTCCCTTTTCTTTCTCTACCTCAAACTGCTGCACCTTAAATGTTTATTCTGTATCATAGAAAAAACACATTTGTTTTATTGTTTATTTTATTACCAAAGAGCGAAATTACCGGAGTCAAATTCCTTGTTGGACAATGTTCGAACCTGGTCAATAAAGCTGATTCTGATTCTGATTCTGATTCTGATTCAATATTTTTAGGTGAGAAGTACAAATGAAACGCCCCCCCCTATCCTAAAACTGTTCAGCGTATACCAGTGGTCTTCAGGACCTCCTGTCCTGCATGTTTTAGATGTTTCCCCTCAGAACTCTGATAAAAATGACTGTGTCATTAACAGACTTGTGCAGACCTGGATGACAAGCTGATGACGACCTTAATTAGAATAAGGTGTGATGATGCAGGAAACATGTAAAACATGCAGGACAGGGCTGGAGACCCTGCTGTAAACAATCATGTATTGTCCTAGTTGCTTTTCAACTTTACTCAGGCTGTAAATCTCCAACAATGTAGTCCATTATCAGTGTTTCTACCTGTTACTGGGAAATCAACCCCCTGAAGGAGCAGCAGTGGGACTGGGGTCGTTCGGGGCTGTTGGGTCTTGGTCTTTCTGGGAACTTTTTGATTGTCAAGGACTTGCAGATATTTTCCCACACTGGACGGATGCTTTAACTCCACATGACGTTTCAAATTTGAAGTTGACGAGGCAGACGCTTGGACTTGTTTTCTCAGTGCAGGTGGAAATCATTTGCACAGAAAGGTTAGATTTTTACCGTCCGACTTTTTGGGAGACAATGTGTAAAATTCCCGCAGATAATGATAAACGGATCATTATCTGACGTCTCTCTTCACCTGTCAAGGCTGATTTATGGTCCTGCGTTGAATCGACGGCGTAGCCGACCGCGTAGGGTACGCGGCGACGCGAACCATACGGCGTAGGCTCCGCGTTGGTGTAACGCGGAACCATAAATCAGCATTCATTCGTAAAGGCTGCAACGGGCTCGTCGAGTATCTTAAATGTTCGTGCCGCCCGCTGGTGAAATGAGGAGGATTATTCCGTAATAATTGGACCTAAACAGAAGCTGAAACTCACATGATCTGAACAGTTCAAATTCCAGTTCATGATCTGCAGAATGAACAAGTTCACGTTCAAGTTCTTTATTTGCAAATATGTTGCGTTCAGTTCAACGTTCTCACAGAAATGAACGCGTTCATGCCCAACACTGATCATCTGAGAGAATTCAAAGATTGACTTCCTTGACTTCTTGTATTGAATTAAAAGATGTCCGTCTTTAAAAAAAGACTTTTTTACTTATTATGGAGTTAACTTTACTGCCAGTTCTTCATTATGCAGATATTTTATCAGATCACTTAGTTTTGTTTATTGAAGGGTATTACACTTTTAACATAGCCTACCTGACAAACCTCTCAAGTTTGACCAAATTAATATGCTTGTACACAAAAAGAAAGATTTGTCTTAAAACCTTTAACAATAGAGCTCTATAATTACTGTTGTGTAGTATCAATAAAAACACAAAAGGAGCAAATCATCAAAACTTCATAAATATTCAAGGAGAAATAGTTCCATTATGTTATTTATTGAATTTAGATCTCACTTTCTTGTAGTATTTGTTCTTTCCTATGCAGATGATACTCAGCTGTTCTTATCCATAAGACCAGATGAAACAAACCCCCCATTGAAAATGTAGCTCTTGTGGTTCCTCATGTTTCCAAAAGTAGAATGAGCCATTGTTTATCAAGCCCATCTCTTGAGGAACCCGCCCCCAGTTCTGGTTTATTAGGCAGATACCTCACAAACCAAGCCTTGGGTGTGGCTTTGCAGCTTTTGCTTCTTCAGCTTGGTTTGGCTGATATTCTATAACTACAACTATACATTCATCACTTATTGTGGGGAAATCTGGGGAAATACATACAAAAAAATCACAGACCCGATGTTTATCTTATTATCGAGAACCAACAAATACATTATTCGTAAATTCAAATGTGCTTAAATTCAGAGATTTAGTGGACCTTAAAACAGCGCAATGTATGTTTAAAATCAACAATAAAACACTTCCTGACAGCATTCAGAAGCTCTTTCAAAGCAGAGTTACAAATATGAACTAAGAGGAACATAAATGTTCAGGAAAACAAAGAACTAATGTTAAACTACGATGATCTCAGTGACAGGATTAATCTGTGGAACAGCTTAGATACAGAAATGAAAATGTGTAGCACGTTATTACAATGCAAAAGCACCTATACATACAAAATAATTAATACATATAAAACAAAGGTATAAAATACATAGCCATGTACCTATGGACATGTGTATGTATATGTGTGTGTGTGTGTGTGTGTGTGTGTGTGTGTGTATGTTTGTTTGTGTGTATGTACATATATATATATATATATATATATATATATATATATATATATATATATATATATATATGAAATGCAAAAATGCAAGAGAGAGAATTATAGAATTATGCAGGTGATAATTACTGATCTTTTTGTCCTTGTTTTAATCGGGACTATTTATTATTTATTTTTCCTTTTTTCTTTTCTTTTTTTGTGTTTTTTGTTTGCTTCTTTTTTGGGTGGAAATGCTAGAAAGCATTTGTTATAGAAAGTTTAAATAATAATAATGTGAAGGTTAAAGGGTAGGCATTTATAAGCTCAGAGCTTCAGCCTATTCCTTTTCCATCCAAATGATTACACGACATGTTATGAATGAGTGTACCATACTGAGCACATGATCGAAATAAATAAAAAATAATAATAAAGTATTCATTAATTTTTATTACGATTAATATTATTTTTACATTTGTCTCTGTATATATCGGCCTGCGTGGTAAGATGAAATTGATGCACTGTTGGTGCACCCGTCCATCAGAACAAGATGAAATGGAGATGGAAAATGGATAGATGGAAGAAAGGTTTAGGTAGGAAAATAAGTTGGTTGTGGTTGAAGAAAAAATAATTGTCACATTTAGAGGCCACTGCTTGATAAGGATAGGGATTTGAAAATATGTTGCATTTTGTTGCCGACCTTCTGTGCTGATTTGTAGCATGGGAGGTCGTGAACAAAGTGTCATTTTCTCTGAAAAAGTATTTTTTTGCTTTTCTTTGAAGGAAAGTCCTCACTATTAACTCATATCAAAACTTGTATTAGTAAAACATTGTTTGCATTTTTCTTTTTCCTAATTGAACTTGCTGAATTTGACCATAACATTCAATATCTTTAAAGGAGCATGAGGCTCCTTTTAAGAAATGAGACTCTCTAGCGCCACCCTTCACCACGACGGCCATTGGGGGTACTGCAGCCAACAGTGAAGCCGGCACGGGAGAACGGGGAGAACGCACATGCAGCGTCATGTGACGTCACATCTGCAGCCCAGCGTGGGAAATTCGGGACCGAATTGCAGCACATTTTGCAGCACACAGCCTGTTCAAGGCAAAGGAGAGATACAGTAGAGGAAACATTCTTTTGGGTTTGGAACGCTTCATCTGACATTATTACTAGAAATCTTAAAACGTATACAGATTTTTTTCATAAATCCTGCCACAATCCGGCCTCAAGCTCCTTTAAGCAGCTCAAAGATATTCTCAGAAAGTCACCATGAAGATGTATCAAGGGAACAAGTCTTTGTTATATTACTGCTCTGCCGGGTTTGTGTAGACCAGGGGTCGGCAACCCAAAATGTTGAAAGAGCCGTATTGAACCAAAAACATAAAAAACAAATATGTCTGGAGCCGCAAAAAAATCTTGTATAAAAGTCTTGTATCAGCCTTAGAATGAAGACAACACATGCTGCATGTTTCTATATTAGTTAGAACTGGGGGAAGATTTTTTTTTTACATTATGCACTTTGAGAAAAAAGTCGAAATGTCGAGAAAAAAGTCGAAATTTCGCGAAAAAAGTCGAAATTTCAAGATTAATGTTGAAGACTTGAAGTACAATTTCGAAAAAAAAGTCGAAATGTTGAGACAAAAGTCGAAATGTCAAGATTAATGTTGAAGTACAATCTTGAGAAAAAAGTCGAAATGAGAAAAAAGTCGAAATGTCGAGAATAAATTTGAAATGTCGAGAAAAAAGTCGAAATGTCGAGATTAAAAAGGAAAGGAAAAAGGAAGAAAAAAGAGGAAAAAAAGGAAAAAAAGAAGAAAAAAGAAAAAAAGAGGGAAAAAAGAAAAAAAAGAGAAAAAAAGAAGAAAAAAAAGAAAAAAAGAAGAAATTAAAGCTGCAAGCAGCGATGAACGGGCCCTCGCACTCATGGCCACCGTCCCCCATAAGCATATCAGAAATTACACCACCCACGACTCTCTATGTCAGGGGTCACCAACCCTGGTCCTCGAGGGCTGGTGACCCTGCAGGTTTTAGATGTTTCCCTGCTTCATTGCACCATGATACAAGTGACTGTGTCATTAACAGAATTGAGCAGCCCTGGATGACAAGCTGATGACGATGATTAATTAGAATCAGGTGTGTTAAAGCAGAGAAACATCTAAAACATGCAGGACACCGGCCCTCGAGGACCAGGATTGGTGACCCCTGCTCTATGTCAAACGATTCAAAAGTTATTGTAGAAAATAGGGACAACCAATAAGAAGAAGGGGCGGGGCTAATTTTCACCAATTATGGTCAAGGACTCAATACCGAGTCCGATGACACCCCCCACGACTCTTTATGTCAAACCATTCAAATGTTATGGCAGATAAAAGTTTTCTAGGGGGCGCTGTTGAGCCATTTTGCCACGCCCATTAATGCAAACCATGAAATATCAAATTTATCGCCAGGCCCTGCTTGCATGCCAAATTTGGTGCCTTTTGGGGAACTATCAAATATGGACCAATCAGATGAAGGGGGCCGCACCTTTTGGCGTCTAGCGTTGCCACGGTAATACTTTTGAAAGAGAAAAGTAATGCGTGTCGTCACAGGATAGAGACGCACATTTTGATGTATAACACACCTGGGTGCATGTTACGGTTCGGGCCGTATTCATTCTTGAAGGAATGGCTCATATTGCTCCAAAATTACGCGATTAATTCAGAATGTTCAAAATGGCCGACTTCCTGTTCGGTTTCGGCCATGGCGCCAAGAGACTTTTCTTTAAGTTGCGACATGATACAGGTGTGTACCGATTTTCGTTCATGTACGTCAAACCGTATTGTGGGGCTTGAGGCGCAAAGTTTTTTCTGTCTGAACCAATGAGATGAAGGGTGGGCGCGCTTTTGGGCGTCTAGCGTCGCCACGGTAACGCTTTTGAAAGACAAAAGTAATGCGTGGTGTCTGAGGATGGAGACGCACATTTTGAGGTATAACTCACCTGGGTGCATGTTACGGTTCGGGCCGTATTAACTGCTGAAGGAATGGCATGAATTTCGCCAAAATTACAGGATTAATTCAAAATGGGTGACTTCTTGTTCGGTTTCGGCCATGGCGCCAAGAGACTTTTCTTTAAGTTGCGACATGATACAGGTGTGTACCGATTTTTGTGCATGTACATCAAACCGTATTGTGGGGCTTGAGGCACAAAGTTTTCCGGGGGGCGCTGTTGAGCCATTTTGCCACGACCATTAATGCAAACCATTAAATATCAAATTTTTCGCCAGGCCGGTCTTGCGTGCAAAATTTGTTGACTTTTTGGGCACGTTTAGGGGGAAAAAAGGCCCTCATTTTGTCAGAAGAAAGAAAGAAAAAAAAAAAATTCCTACAGATACAATAGGGCCTTCGCACTGAAGGTGCTCGGGCCCTAAAAAAGGAAAAAAATAAGAAAAAAAGGAGAAAAAAAAGGTCAAACATTTTTGAAAAAGCTCCAGGAGCCACTAGGGCGGCGCTAAAGAGCCGCATGCGGCTCTAGAGCCGCGGGTTGCCGACCCCCGGTGTAGACACTCTACAACTTCCATCCACATTCAAACTGGATGTAAACTCATGTACTTTTAGTGTAAACTATGGAGTGTCATACCTTTACACAACAAGGATCAGTATGTGAGCTGATGTGCAGGCCTGTAGCTGCAGGATGTGGTTGTATGATTGATTGGTATGTAATTATTGCTTTGTTTTGTGGAAAATTGCAGCCAAAAATCAGAACTTCCCATCCACACAGTGTGCCAGGTAGCTGTCTTGTTTGGTGTTAACACTGAATGCTTTAAATAGAAAGCAACAAGTCTACGTTTGATGGAATTTGAAATCTTTTTTATCATGTCAAACTATTGTCTTTTTTGTTTTTTGTTGGAAGGAGATAATGTCACTGAATTATTCAGCCAACAAAGAGAGAACAGATTGCTTGCATCTTATTGTGTAATGGACAGAGTGAAGAGTGTTAAGAGTGTTATTGATCTTCCAATCTAACTTCCAGGAAACTGCTGATGAAGCACATTTCCTGAGATGTTCCTTCCTAAGTTGTTTTCAGGGTTTGACGGTTTTATCAACGGTAACTGATCATTTGTTTGCCGGTTTCTGTTACACATGTTTGTGTCTGAGCATACATCTCGTTACTGTTTAAACATTGTGTCCAATGTATTTTCAAAATAAAGTGTATATAAAACAAAGATTGTAAATCACTGTGAACTTTCCATGCAATCAACGCAACACTATCTTTTCTTAAGCTTTACATTCAATCCACCGAGTGAAGAGGATGATATTGATCTTCGTGGGCTTGGGCTTTGATCATTTCCATTAAGACGCTGAATAAGCATATTTGACAGGAATAAATCTTAAGAGCGACATCTTCATTCTTTTCTATTGCCCTTTTACCTTGTTTCTTTCTCACTTTGTGTTTGTGAATAAGTGTGGTAGTTGTCCCCACAGGTGCTGCAGATTGCATCAGTTTGCTCACCTGCCGTGCAGCAGCTAATCAAGACATTGTGGTTTACGCCCAGGGATTCAGGCCACGTTTACACAGAGCCGGGTATTTACAAAAACGGATATTTCCCCCTCTACGTTTTGAAAAATACCATCATTTACATGAACCCGCATAAATACCATGTTATGGGGTGCTATGAGCAGCCGAACCTACAGGGGGCAGCGTAACGAGAAGCATAAAGTCATGCTAGCCAATCAGAATCCTGGAAAAAAAATCAACAAATGACACGAGTAAAGCCGGGCAGACACTGTGCGATTATCGGCTCGTTTTGAGCCGATTTTCCAGTCGTGCGACTATTTTTTGGATTGGGACGGATTTTGACCCAATCGTTGCTCGTGCCTCGTGCAGTAAACGTGGGGTAACGACGAGAGAGTAACACCTCACGATGAGAGATTAACACCTCACGACGAGAGATTAACAGCTCACGACGAGCTCCCGATCACAAATCGTGTGCTCGCAAGAAAATCAAGCGTGTTTGAAATCCTGGTCGCTCCTCGTGAAGGAATCACAGTTGAAGCAGCTGCGACCCGATTTGACTCATCCTTTCGCAGAGAGCATGCGCAATCTCTAATGTCACATCAAAAACTATTATTTGTAGTTTAGGTGTTGCAAATTCACATTACAAATCATGTTTTAATAGCAGAAAAAAAGGCCGTATTTCCACGTACGGTGCGGGTCGCCGCGTACCCTACGCCGTAGGCTCTGCGTTGGTGTAACGCGGAACCATAAATCAGCCTTTAGTGTGCGCTCTGCGCTGTTCTGAACACAAGAAGTGTTCATTTTGCCTCCGCCGAGACACAACTTTTGCGGTATGCGTTCATTGCTGTGTCTAAAAATGATGCGCAGTGCAGTTTTATATACATAAAAAAATAAAATTATAAAAAAATAAAGGATCCCATAACCTTTGATCAGGTGGGCAGGACGCACGTTTGGGTGGGCACAGCCCATCCCTGCCCCAAAACCGGCTTCGAGTTCCAGTAACAGAGGTCCGACGGGAGGATTATGATCGTATAGTGTGAGCAGACGGAGCATACGAGCATCGGGTCGTACAGTGTGAGACCATAAATCGTGGGCTGTGAACTTTTGAACTCAGCGATCTAGTCGTGCAGTGCGAGATGGGGCAGTCTGTGTATATATATATATGTATATATATATATAGTGTATGCCCAGTTTAAAGAGCCTACGCCGTAGGTTACGCGGCGAGGAGCTCCCTACGTGCACCTCCCAAAAATTGTAACTACGCATGGCGGTGAAGCGGACGCAAGACCCAACGCAGACCCAACGCAGACCCAACGCAGACCCAACGCAGACCCAACGCAGACCCAACGCAGAACGAGGGGGCTGTGATTGGTTCGCTTGGTAGCAACGCATTTCCAGTTCCGGTTCGTGAAGCAGCAGTGAACTTTCAGCTTGTTTTGTTTTTTTGCACAACAGTTGTCCTTATCTCTTTGATTCACTCCGACTGGAAAAACCGGAAGCTAAACAAAGTATCAACTAGCGCTCTGGGGGGGTATTGGAAATGGCGAAATGGAGTGACGGAGAAGTCCGAAGGGTTCACGATGGCGTCACGGCAACAGCGTAGGTTCTGCGTTGGTTAAACGCAGAACCATAATTCAGGCTTAACTTCCAGTTACTTCCAAGATGAACGAGAGTCTTTCGTTTGGAGTGACAGAGAAGTGGAGTTACTTTTAAGTGTGACTTTATAAAATATAAAACAGGTAAAATACAAGAAAATATTGACGGTGGCCAAACAAATTGTAAACACGGGTCGCACACATGACGCTGGTGACGTTTCTGTCTCATAATGTGACGTTCTGAAGCGTAAATGTCCGTTTCTCTCCGTTTACAAGCAAACGGGAAGACAGAGTTTTTGTAAATCTCCACTTTGGCCGGAGTTTCCAGAAATGATGGTTTTTGGAGACTTTGAGCTTCGTTTTCGTGTAAACGAACGGCCAAAATGCATGAAAACACCACCCTTTTTGCTACGTGGAAACGGGCTCAGTTCTCTTCTCATCAGATTGTCAAGCCTTCCATCTTCCATTGTGACTGCTGAAATGTCTCAGGCCAGTTACACTGCAGGGTTCAAGTCACCCAATTCAGATATCTGTTCTACACGGTACACGGATCAGGCATGACCAACGCATGTGAACACGGTAAAAAAGAAAAGTGCATTGGTTTCGGATTTCTTCAAATCAGTTCCTGACTTAATTTATATGTTGTAATGAACCAATATGAATTGGATGCATGTATTTGCATCTGCCGTCTAAGGCCTGGGGCGTACTTGAAGTTTCACCAGGCATATGTTCATTTGCATGCACAACTAGCTCTGTTGGAAACATTTCTTAAGTACAGCATGGGAAGTTATGCGTGGTACCAAAAAACTCAGCAAGAAAATAGACATCTGCTGCAAAATGAAAATGCATTATATTGTTGCCCTTAAAAAGTTTTGGCAACAATGCACACATATGTAAGCAGAAAGTTGTTAAAAAGAAAAGAAAAAGATGTGACAGATGCTCTTTATCACCTGCTAACCATACACATATGTTCTCTTCCTGCCCAAAGCTGTGTTCATTCTGGTCATCTTTCTATAATACTCTCTCAAAAGCCCTTAATAAACCGGTGGTTTCTAGCCCTTTAATTTCTATTTTTGGTGTACCTGAAGATTTTAATAGTTTTACTAAGAAGGAGATTAATATAATTGCTTTTTCCTCTCTTGTAGCTCGTAGACGTATTTTACTTCAATGGAAGGACCAATAACCTCCATCTCCCAATTCTTGGTTGAAAGACCTGATGTCATTTTTATATTTAGAGAAAATTAAATACGGTATTAGGGGTTGCTCTGATAAGTTTTCTTATATTCGGGAACCTATTCTTTCTTTTGTCAATTATTTGGCATCCTTGGAAGATTAATTTAATTTGATTTAATTTAATTATAGGGAAGTATGATATTGCTAACCATGTCTATTTTTTAGGGTTCCTCTTATGTCTGTTTATTTTAATTTTTATTTATTTATCTTATTTAATTAAATTTTTTATTTTTTTTATTATTATTTATTTTTTTATTTATTTTTTGTTGTTGTTGTTGTTGTTTTGTGTGTCCTGTATTTTATTTCATTACTTTATTTTTCCTATTATTATTGTCTTCAGTCAGAGTTTGATTGGTAATTGGGACCTGTTTATAATTACGTATTTTACAGTGTGTGTGTTTTGGGATGTTTGTAATGTTAAGTTTCGTGTCATTTATTTTACTTGGTTTTTTTTTGTTTTTTTTTGTGTGTGTGTGTGTGTGGTAAAATATAAAACGGGTTATTCTGTCGAATCCTTTAAAAAATGTTTATTGTGTAATATGCATTACATCGACTACCCAATAAAAAAACATGTTAAAAAAAAAAGAAAAGAAAAAGATGGCAACACTGCTGGACGAGGAAGATCAGTAACAAGCTTGTTTCCCCAGCAGTTCACCTGTGTAAATGCAAATACCAGATAAGCGTTGCCTTTGAAAGATGATGTAATCAGCTTATTAAAAAAATTGGATACAGGAAATGAATAACAGATAAAAAGACTGACAGCTTAAATGCAGCTTTAATTCACTGTTGAAAATAGCTGTTCTGCTGCGTCTCATATTTCCTTTGAAGCAATTCTGTTTCTACACCAGTCATTCATATAACTCCCATGGCTCCCCCTGCTGTCACTTATGCTTTATGTGTTGCTAAAAGTTTCAGCACATGAAATACATTACCTGGCCAGCCATTAAAAACCTTTACTCCTCATATATAGAATGAATCTGATTTTCTGCAGATGTTATTTTGATTTCCAGGGGACAGTACCAGTGAGCACAGAGGAAAACTTCCTCTGGACACCATTTAGTTTAGTTTAAGTTTATTTTAGACGGGACAATGCATATTAATGAACACTACATTAAGCAGTGTAAATACACCGGGTTTTAGCAGAAATGCTACTTTCCCCCTGCAGTCCCCACAGAAAACATAAAAACAATTCAGTCAAACAATACAATCAAACAAGGGAACAAACATAAAACATACATAGTTGCAAAATATATTTAGCAGCATTTAAAAGCAGTATGGATTGTATCTTAAAATGACTTGAGTCTAAAGTGACTTGAGCAAAAAATGCATATTACAATAATGAAATAGCAGCGATGGTAATATTACGGTACTGAGAGGATCCAGGTTGTGTGACGTACAGTACAAACTGTGTGTTGCATTGCACATGTTAAGCATAAAACAAATCAGAGAAAATAAACATCTGACATAGGCAGAGTCACAATGTAATAACCAACAAATAACCTTTAATGGTGTGCATTGGAGTAAAAATACTATTGAATGTAAAAAAATGTTGATCCAAGGTGTTATTATCACTATGGCAGCCATCTTGGTTTTTTTTTGTTTTTTTTTAATTACTTTCCTGTTTTAGTCGTCTTATAAAGCCCACCCCTGCCCCATTGCACTTGTTTCGGTAGGTTCTGTATGCGGTGGAAATTGCTGTGAATGGGACCCAGCTCAAAGTAGGGATTAAACAGCCTCCCATTTTTATCATCACTCTATTTCACATCATTCTGCATTAGCTGTACTTCAGAAATGGGTAGCATAGTTGTAAATTATGTGTCATTTAATAAATATAAACTACTTCTTAAATCAATTTTTTTGTCCAGGACTAATTGTGTAAGGGAATTAATTTAATTCCAATAACTTTTTAAACGGTCACATTCCCAGAACATATGCATGAATGTCCCCTCCATCTTTTTTTTTTTAACCAGGCATTTCTTTCTAAGGTTCTGCCTAATTCCTTCTCCCAAATCTTTTTTAACAACTGAAAAGTGGATCGACCTTCTCCTGATAGAATGCTGTAAACTTCACTGATCATAACAAAAAATGCAGGATATTAATTTTGATCACTTTTTGCAAAAAAATGTGTTCTTTTATTTTGGAAGAACGATTCCCGGCCATCTTTTAAGACTTTCGTAGATCAAATCGTAGGCGGGAATTGGCATGCGTGCACAAAAGAAAATTGTAAGACCCCGTCATTAAGGATGTTTCTATTGTTTCTAAAAAAAAAAAAAAAAAAAAAAGAAATGGGTAGCGGAAACCAATTCCTTAACAGGCACTCCACAAAAGAAAAGGGCTGGATCTGAGGGAATCAGCTGAATCCACTGTCTAAACCCAAGCACTATTACAGAGTTGTAAAGACACAATTTAGGGTTCATTTGTATCGTATCCCATTGAACTGAACCCCATCCTGGTTCCACTCCTGGCAAAAGCCTTTCCGTGTGGACTTTAAATGTGCATTGCATGGGTTTTTTGTATGCTAGTTTTATCGGTTATTCTAAATTGTCCATGAGTTTGAGTCGCTGTTATTTTCAGGTTTTTTTCAGGGTTTTTCAGGTTTTTTCAGGTTTTTTTCAGGTTTTTTCAAGTTTTTTCAGGTTCTTTCAGGTTTTTTCAGGTTTTTTTCAAGTTTTTTCAGGTTTTTTCAGGTTTTTTTCAGGGTTTTTTCAAGTTTTTTCAGGTTTTTTCAGGGTTTCAGGTTTTTTTTTCAGGTTTCCTCTAGTCCAAGTTTCCTCGCCTTTTTTTCTTGACATTTCGCCTTTTTTCGTGCGTGCGTTTTTTCATGCGTGCGTTTTTTCGTGCGAGCGTGCCTTTTTTCGTGCCAGCATGCGTTTTTGCGTGCGTGCGCGCGTGCGTTTTGCGTCCGAGCGTGCGTTTTTGCGTGCCAGCTGTGGCCTTTTGATGGACTAGTGACCCGTCCAGGGTGAACTCTGCCTTTTGCCCAGAGAAAGTTAAGACAGGCCCGAGCAGATCCCTTTGACTCTGACTTTTGTCACAGGATTGAAACCTAACGGTACATTTTCTATTCTGTGTGTTTTAATTGTTTTTTTGGGGCCTCTTTGAAGAGTTGCTGCCCAATGCAGTTGCACGTTGAAAATGGGAATGAGAATCAACTATTCAGCCAGTGTTGTGCATGAACGAGTTCAAATGAACACGTTCATTTCTGTGAGAACGTTGAACTGAACGCAACATATTTGCAAATAAAGAACTTGAACGTGAACTTGTTCAGATCTGCAGATCAGGAACTGGAATTTGAACTGTTCAGGGGCCTCATTTAAAATGGACTGCGTAGGAGTCTTACTAAAAGTGCACGTACACTCAAAAGCCGAAAATGCCGGGCGCAAAAAAAAATCCGGATCAATTAAACCATGTGCACGCAGACTTTCACGCAATGTTCGCTTTATGAATCATAGTCCAGCTGGAAGGTTGCACAGCTGAATCCGCCTCATATCCCGCCCTCTACACGCCCACTTTTTACCATAAATGCATATGGATGAGCCTACTGAGCATTTCAATTGGCAAGAAATTGTCTCCCAAAGAGTCGGACGGTAAAAATCTAACCTTTCTGTGCAAATCATGTCCACCTGCGCTGAGAAAAACAAGTCTGAACGTCTCCGTCAACTTCACATCTGAAACGTCATGTGGAGTTAAAGCATCCGTCCAGTGTGAGAAAATATCTGCAAGTCCTTGACAATCAAACAAAGTGATCAGGAAAGACCAAGGAGACCCAACAGCCCCAAACGACCCCAGTCCCACTGCTGCATCTTCAGGGGGTTGATTTACCAGCAACAGGTAGAGAAACTGATAATGGACGACATTGTTGAAGATTTACAGCCTCTGAGTAAAGTTGAAAAGCCACTAGGACAAAACATGATTGTATAGTGAACTGTTTTAGGATAGGGGGGCGTTTCATTCGTACTTCTCACCTAAAAATATTGAAATGAACTGAATTTGAACTAGTTCAAAAAGAAAATGGTGAACTATGAACGTGAACTGTTCATTTTTAAACTATGTGAACTGAACTTTGAACTAGTTCATGAGAAGTATGAACTTGCACAACACTGTATTCAGCTGATATTACATACAAAATAGATTTTTAACTATAATAACAATATTAGTTACAACATTAATGACATTAATGACTTGTGTTCATCATGTCAGTTTAAGTATGCCTTGACAGCTTTGGAAAGTACAACGTTTGCAGGTTTCAACAAAACAGATACACAACTTGAAAAGAAAAAAGAAATCCTGGAATGCATCTTAATCTCTGAAAGATTTGTTCTTACAGGACATCCTGTAATGTGGAGGAATCAAGCAAGAGTTAAACAAGTTTATTTTTATGTAGACATGCATCCACCTCTGGTGAATGACGTTTGGAGGTGGAGGATCAAAATCAAACAGAAAATCGGAAATCCAAGCCAGCGTCCCTGAGAGAAGTCAGACTGTCCCAAAGACCAAATGACTTCAGGACCGTAAAGGAGGAAAGCAAACGTCAGTCATTCCTGGGAATATTTTTGGCATGATTCACTTTGGTGCAAATGTCATTAATTTCCCACCCATCCCCACCCAGCCAGAAAGTTGGCTAGAGTTGCAAATTACATCAATATCCTCCAGAATCTTCAACCGTACAGCACAAGGTGCATCACACCGCTCAGGGCTGTATGGTGTTCCCTGACAGGACAATTTACAAGCAGGTACCCGAATGTAGGTGCACATCCAACACATGGATCTATTATAGATCCAACAGCACAGGAAATGTAAAGGTCTAATGCAGGGGTCGGCAACCCGCGGCTCTAGAGCCGCATGCGGCTCTTTGGCGCCGCCCTAGTGGCTCCTGGAGCTTTTTCAAAAATGTTTGACCTTTTTTTCCTTTTTTTCCTCTTTTTTTATTTTTTTCTCAGATTTTTCTTTTTTTTCCTTTTTTTCTCTTTTTTTCTTCATTTTTTTTCCTTTTTTTTATTTTTTCCTTTTTTCTCTTTTTTTTCTACCTTTTTTCCTTTCCTTTTCTCCGGGATCTCATCCCAGACACGAATTTAGATTTTCTGTGTGTTTAACTCAAATGACTTTGTTTGCCTCAACGAATCCACTCCATCAGAAGTTGTTTACGCTGTGCAACCCCATTACTCGGGGGTGGGGGGTCTCATTTCATTTCATTTCATTTTATTCTTTATTTCATTCAAAAAACAAAACAATTCAATACAAACACAAATACAAATGTTCCTAACTTATGAATGAAAAGGGAGCAGAAAGAAGAAGAATCTTATCTGATCTGCCCCTTTCACAAATAACATTAATTAATAATAATTAAAAAACAAAAAACTAAGTGAATAAAAACAACTAAAATAAAATTAAAAGAACATTAAATAAAATTACCACCGCCTACGGGTATGTCAATCAAACTCAACATTTTTTGTTATATTTCCTTAACATACAGGTTTTAATTGTTCTTTTAAATGTAATGTTTGATTTGGATTCTTTGTTTTCTTTGTTCAGATTGTTCCATAAATTGATTCACCGCTTGCAGGGAAAGCCCCGTCTCCGGCTGCTCTGGTTTTCCCTGTGTATGGGGAATCGGGTTTTGTTGAACTCACCAGGTGGGAGTGAACTGGCAAGTTCAGGTGGGAGTTTTTGAAAAGAGAAAATTGTAGAGATCAGATAAGGGGTCAGAGAAAAGAATAAAATTTGCAACTGTGGGTTTGGAACCGAATGTGCTGTTGTATTCCAAAACTCAATCTCTAATTTGAACTCTCATAAATCAAACGTAAAGACAAATGGCTCATTTGCATGCATCTTTGTTTGGGCTTTAATACAGCTACGATTATGATGTTTTTATACTGTTATTATATGAATATATTCATATGCTATATTGCATAATACACTGTAGGATTTTATTGTTTCTTCATATGCAGCTTCCTTAATAACAAGTCCTTCTTACTGGAATGTGAATCATATATTATTTCTTAAAACAAAGTGATTCATCAACGCCGTGTATTTAAAGAAATGAAGTCACCCATCCTACAGCTGTCTCTGAAACACAGACTCAATGATCGTGTAATTCTGCATCACCTGATTTGCTCGATTTTTATATCTTCCAAAAAAATCTGCAAGACTCAATAGACAGGATGCAAAGTCTTGGGAAGGGGCATCATTGTCCATATGGATATTGAAGTCACAAAGTATTATCGTGTTAGGAGAGAGTTATGAACAGAACTACAAAGTCATTAAAAGAAAGTCCTCATTAAGTTTAGGTGGTTGATTGAAATAAACACAGGAAACGTGTGCTCCAAAGAAGGATTAGCACTCAGTAAAGACCGTGGCACAACTTGACTATTTACCTGCAGAACTGACATGTCTTTGGGGTCAGATGGTGTTTCCATTAGTTATTCTATATTCTGGACTTCATCAAATTCAAACTCAAAGTCCATCTGTTCAAACTTTGCTACTAATCTGTTTAATATCGTTATTTACACTGCCTGTGACCACCTAGATTTAAGCAAGCACACAGATAAAGGCCTCCCATTGGATAATTAATGCATCTTTTATCTGGCAACAAGTTGTTTAATACTAACTAATGCAGCGAGTAGCTGCTCATTCCGAAAAGAATACTATGATAAAATACTAGAGAATAACAAAAATAACATTAAAGGGATATGGAAGATATTAAATACTGTAGTTAGGAACAACCCTAGACATAAAGAGTATCCACAGGACTTTATTGAAAATGAAAAAAAGATAAATAATATGGACAAAGTAGTAAATAAATTTAATGATTACTTTGCAAAGGTTGGACCAAAACTTGCAGCAGAAATACCCGAAACATTATCAGCAAACACAGCCGAGAGTTATGTAGACAGCAATTCCACTTCAATGTTTTTAAATCCCATAGATGAAGATGAAATTATTGTCACTGTCAATAAATGTAAAAACAAAACATCGACGGACTCAGAAGGAATTGACATGAAGATAGTGAAAAGGGTAATAAGGGGGATATCTAAACCACTCACATACATCTGCAATCTGTCATTTGAAAACGGTCAAGTCCCACACAGAATGAAAATAGCAAAAATCATACCTATGTTCAAAGATGGTGACAAATCCCACTTCACAAACTACAGACCTGTCTCTCTTCTACCACAATTCTCAAAAATCCTAGAAAAAGTATTCAATAATAGATTATGCAACTTCATAGACAAACACAAATTATTATCCGATAGTCAGTATGGTTTCCGTTCAAGCAGATCAACTTCACTAGCTCTAATAGACCTCATTGAAAAAATAACTAATTCCATGGATAAAAAGAAATTCGCTGTCGGTGTGTTCATAGATTTAAAAAAAGCCTTTGACACAATTAATCACGAAATTCTAATCAATAAACTGGAACGATATGGGATACGGGGGTTAGTGTTGAATTGGGTGGAAAGTTATTTGAAGAGCAGGAAACAATTTGTGCAGATGGGTGAATATAAATCAGAATGTGCTGACACTGTGTGTGGTGTCCCCCAAGGGTCAGTATTAGGGCCAATATTATTTAATTTATATATAAATGACATAAGCAAGGTATCTGATGTATTGAAAAGTGTATTATTTGCGGACGATACTAATCTCTTGGGAACAGGTGAGAACTTGCAGCTACTTTTGGACGTGATCACTTCAGAAATGTACAAAATGAAAAAATGGTTTGACCAAAATAAATTATCATTAAACATAGGTAAGACCAAATTCATGGTCTTTGGAAATTATAAATCAAATAGCCAAATTCAAATTCACATAGATGGAATACAAATAGAAAGAGTTAAAAAGATAAAATTCCTGGGTGTGATCATAGAAGAAAAAATGAGCTGGAAGCCTCACATCAAACATGTTCAAAACAAACTGTCAAAAAGCATTTCATTATTAGCAAAGGCAAAACATTTTTTGAACTATAAATCACTACTCATTCTCTATAACTCATTGATCCTACCCTATTTAAATGACTGTTCGGAGGTTTGGGGGAACACATACAGAAGCTCACTTCACTCCTTGTCCATATTACAGAAAAGAGCTGTGAGAATAATATACAATGCAGGTTACCGGGACCACACTAATGAATTATTTTTACAATCTAAATTACTAAAATTTCTAGATCTAGTTAATTACAATACAGCAAAACTAATGTTTAGAGCCAAGAATAATTTATTACCAGGACATATACAGGGGATATTCTTTGAAAGGGAGGGAGGTTACAACCTCAGGGGCCAACTTAATTTCAAAATTATCAATAGACGCACAACACTGAAGAGCTTCTGTATGTCGACCTATGGGGTAAAACTTTGGAACAGCCTGAGCATAGATCTAAAACAAAGTAAAAACATATCACAATTTAAAAAAAGATATAAAGAAACTTTTTTCTCAAAATACAGTGGCGAATAAAAATGTAGATATATATATATAGATTTATTTAATATGTGTAGATATAGATTAATATTATGGAAACATGTTATATATATGTATGTATATGGATATATAGTGATATATTATACATACAGTATTTATGTATGGGTATATCTCTGTTAATATATATGGATATATAGTTATATGTACATATGTTGGTAAATGGATGTATATTCATGTTGATATATAGACTTATTATGTTTTTTTTTGTGTTCTATAAGTAAGCTCATTGATTCTCTTGTTATTTTGGAAAAATTAATATAAGATTTAGGGGTAGGACCTGATAAGTATATACTTCAATCCTACTCCCTTTCGAATATGCTGGTGGATCTGCGAGGTCTGCCTTGTCTTCTTTTTTTTTTTTTTTACTTTTTAGTATTGTTCTTTCTAATTTGCATATTCGAAATAAAGCTCAATAATAATAATAAAGCTCAATAATAATAATAATTCCTGAAACAACCACATCATGGGAAACAAATCCAGTGGTTGTGGAAAAGATATTAATTTGTGTCAGGGGGGTCAAATTATTGGCATGTATCAAGCACAGAAAACATCTAAGGAGATTGGTGAAACTATTAAAATAGGATTAAAAACTGTTAAGATTAGTGGGGACCATCATCTTCAGGGAAGAATGGTGGTAAAAAAAAAGACCAGTAGAACTCAGTTATGTTTAATAGTGAATTTAGGAGCGTTTGATCAGAATGCAAAGGCAACCTGAGAAATTGAGGCTGTGTAGCATTAAGAAAACCCTTTATTAGTGAAGAAAAGGTTCAGTTCAAGGAGCATAAAGATTGGACTCTGTAGTAATGGATAAAGGTCTCGTGGTCTGGTGCAGGGGTCGGCAACCCGCGGCTCTCTAGCGCCGCCCTAGTGGCTCCTGGAGCTTTTTCAAAAATGTTTAACCTTTTTTTCCTTTTTTTCTTCTTTTTTCTTCTTTTTTTCCTTTTCTCAACACTTTTTTTCTCAAAATTTAGATTTTTTTCTCGACATTTCAACTTTTTTCTCGAAATGTTGACTTTTTTCTCAACATTTCGACTTTTTTCTCAACATTTTGACTTTTTTCACAACATTTCGACTTTTTTCTCAACATTTCGACTTTTTTCTTAACATTTCAACTTTTTCTGGAAATGTTGACTTTTTTTCTCGACATTTTGACTTTTTTCTCGACATTTCAACTTTTTTCTCGAAGTGCATAATGACTCAAGTAGAAGTAAAAAGTATTCATCCAAATAATTACTTGAGTAAAAGTAAAAAAGTTCTTGGTGAAAAAACTACTCAAGTACTGAGTAACTGTTGAGTAACGTCTGATTTATTTTTTAACACAACCATTCAAACAGACAAAAGTACAAAATAATCATCTTCAGGGAAATTAAATCAATAAATTAATTAAATAAATTAAAATGAATAAAAAATAAAAAAAAAGCTTAAATTAAAATAATCTTAAAGTAAATTCAAGTACTTTAATAAATAACAAAATAAATAAAATAATAACAGAATAAAAAAAATAAATTAAGCACAAGTAGCACAAAATTTCAAGCCTTTGTACTTTTCTTTTTTAACCAGGCAGAACTAGAACAAACATGAACTCATAGAAACTCTGTGTGTGTTTGAGTCTGTGTAAATGTGACAAAACATGCAAAAACAAACATTTTTCCCAAAGAATCACCCAGTGATGTCATGAGATTGACGCGTACGCGGATAAAAGGGATAAAAGAAAAGTAACAGCTCAACGTAGCCTAATGTAGCGGAGTAAGAGGAACAGTTTCTTCTTCACAAATCTACTCAAGTAAAAGTAAAAAGTATAGTGATTCAAAACTACTCCTAAAAGTACAATATTTCCCAAAACTTACTCAAGTAAACGTAATGGAGTAAATGTAACTCGTTACTACCCAACTCTGCCAATGAGGCTGATCTCTGGGGAGAAAGCTGCCAACAAGTAAGATGTACAGTATTATGGGGGTATTATTGTTCCAATATTATTTGTGTGTGCGTAAAAAAGATGTGTCCATGTTATAACGATTTGTATTCGTAATGATAAACATTTGTATGTAAATAAAAAAGTTGTACCCTAAATTCTGCTGTCACACACATGAGTGATAAATTATTAGGGTTAGGATTGTTTTTATGTGAGTATGAATCTAAAAGCTGTGAGTGCAAAGTCTTGTGAATACAACTCTAATTTCTACGACTACGAGTCTTCACTGTGAATACGAATTCAAGTTTATGGGTACGAGTCGAAAAACTGTTGTAATGACGTCACAGGCAGGTCACAACATAGACATATATACGTAGACGCCCCATCGAGTGCTGAGCCAACTGCCACATCCAATATGGCGTCAACGTCGCCGCCATATTGGATGTTCAAGACTGGGCTGTAAACTAATACAAGTAAATGGACTTATTTCCATAAAGCGCCTTTCTACAAAGAAATGTACGTTTTACGTCTCATTTATTCATTCACACACGCACTAATATACTTGGGAAACAGTTAGGCACCAGAAATAATATATTTGATTTTCTCAGATGGCAAAAATAAGAACTTTATTGATCCCACATAGGAGTAATTCATGTTGTATCAGCTATAGAGAACAAGGTAGTGCTGAAAAACAATATATATCCCCCCTCACAAAAATAAAAAAAATAGAGATACATATTTTCTCATCAACAAAACATATTTTTAAATTTTCAAGTAACAAAATAACATATTTTAACTATTTTTCAGATTTTTTCAATTATTTTATTGTCTGAAAAATGGTTCAAATATTATTTTATTGTCTGAAAAATGGTTCAATTATGTTATTTTGTTATTTGAAAAATTTTAAATTTGTTTTGTTGATCTATTTTTCTCTATTTTTCTTATTTTTGTGAGGGGGGATATATATTGTTTTTCGGAACTACCTTGTTCTCTATAGCTGGTATAACATTAATTACTTCTATGTGGGATCAATAAAGTTCTTATTTTTGCCATTTTTTAGACAGAAAATAACATGTTTTGTTGATGAGAAAATATGTTTCTCTATTTTTCTTATGTCTATGTTGTGACCTGTCTGTGACGTCATTACAACAGTTTTTCGACTCGTACCCATAAACTTGAATTCGTATTCACAGTGAAGACTCGTAGTCGTAGAAATTAGAGTTGTATTCACAAGACTTTGCACTCACAGCTTTTAGATTCATACTCACATAAAAACAATCCTAACCCTAATAATTTATCACTCATATGTGTGACAGCAGAATTTTGGGTACAACTTTTTTATTCTTTTTTACGCACACACAAATAATATTGGAACAATAATACCCCCATACAGTATTATCTATTTATCTGTATGTCCAAAACAGAAATTGTGAGATTGTCACATTGACTTTTCCAGATGTTCTGCATAGCACAGCCAATTTGCAATAATCAAAACTATTTTAGCCAAATTAGTGGTTTATTTTATTTATCTTTCATAACGAATCATGCCAAACTGTAAGTAACATCAAAGCTGAAATGTGAAACGTCCTTGAATAATATTCGGTCTGTTCATCTGCACTGGAACACCGGCTTCCAACTTTTACCTCCATAAAAACACTTGAAAAAATAAATAAATGTCATGGTTCTTCATAATCACAGTTTGTGATGCAAAACATGAACATGTCATGATTTTAGAAGGCAGACGTACGTATACATTAACTCGGCTTGAAGCACGTATTACTTTACAGCTGTTGAGCCTTTATGGTGAAACTCCAAGTTACCTATTAAATCCATAAAGGTTTTACATGGATCTGAATATAATAGCTGTCTTACCCCCAGTTACCACTCTGAGTATAAAACATTCAAGACAAAATGCTTGCTTATCAGAACATTTTAGATATTACGCCTATTCTGTTTTTATCTTTAATAATTTTTTTAATATAAGGTGTAAGGACGTCAATATACAGAGGAATTCAACTTGAAATGTTCAGTTTTGAGATGAACTGATTTTCAAAACCTTTTTCTAATTTGAACTCTCATAAATCAAACGTAAAGACACATTGCTCATTTGCATGCATCTTTGTTTTGGCTTTAATTACAGCTACGATTATGATGTTTGTGTTGCCCTGTAATTGTGTCAAGAGTACCTGGCTGCAGGCAAGATGGCCGACAAGGGCGCGGCCATTTTTTCCAGCCATACCGGAATTCCAGACCGGAAGTTGGTCTTCTTCGTGTATATTACAGGCCCCCAGTCTCGCGCTCAGCAGGCACGCCGATTTTTTCCAGTGGCCAGCCGCGGTACTGCAACAAAAAATCCCATGGGGCCCAGAAAGCTTTTTTCCCATAGACCGCAATAGTAAAAGAGAAGCCTCTAAAACTGTTCACAGGAAACCTCCAGCTGTAATCACCACCAATTACTAATCTTTGTATTCTATATTTTTAAGTCATGGACTTTATATCCGTCAAAAATGTTTTATAACGGCCAGAAAAGTCAAAGAAAAGTCTCTTTCTGGGCGTGACGTCACGGCTGTGCCGTGCACTCGCAAAGCGCGGTCGTGTGTGTCTCGGGAACGAGGATGGCTGAAACTAAGCCGTTCGGCGGAATAATCACTCAGAAACACATTGCATTGCCAATTTGCACCAAACAGAAATGTTTAATAGCAAGAATAATAATGGTTTGTCATTCTTGTACTTAAACATTTCCGTTGTAGCCAACGGTGTATGGTTTGTGAAAATAAGATATCAGGCAGGAATAACACAAGTCTAAGACCCTGTCCACACGTAGCCGGGTATTTTTAAAAACGAATATTTCCCCCCCTCCGTTTATAAAAACATTTGCATCCACACATAACCGAAGATCTGCGTTTTCGACCACATTCATAACCATTCTAATGATCCTGTAGATCATCTGCGGCTCCGCGGAGGCGCAGGTGTGGGTGTTTCCACTGAGATCCTCCTGCACACACACACCTAACGCACTTCAAATATGTATTCTTCTGTTGCTCTTTCATTTGGAGGCAGCGCCCTGCACGGGACTAAATGAGGGTCAATATTAACAAAATGAGCTTGTGGCGTGAGATCCCCACCTCACAATAAAACTGACCTCCATCAGGTTTGAGCAAACGTGCAGGGAGAGAGATGTGTCGTAGTTGTTGCGACGGTGCCGTGGAGTTTTAGATGTCATGTGTTTAACATCATTGTAGTGGCTATTTGTCCTCCAGGTGAATTATAACAAAGTAAATAAATAAATCAAAATATTCAACTCAAAGTATCAAACTATAATAATCAAACGGCCACTGAGACACCTAGGGAGTGGATTTACGCAGGATACAGAAAGTCCATTGTCCAGGCAAAAAATATAGTTTCCATGGTTTATTTTCCTGGCAAACAAACGAGCAAAGATCTTTGACGCCTTCTTGCCCTGGTAAAAAACCATCTGCCCTCCCAGGTGCCCGGCTCACCTGTGTCTGCCAACCCATATATATAATCTCACCTGGTGCGCTCCAGCTACCCAGTACTTTCAAAATAAAACATGGTTAAGTAACAAAATAAACTTAATCAATACTAAATATCATAAACAAATTAAAACCGGTCTGGTTCGGCGCGACGAATAATAATATACACGAAGAAGACCAACTTCCGGTCTGGAATTCCGGTATGGCTGGAAAAAATGGCCGCGCCCTTGTCGGCCATCTTGCCTGCAGCCAGGTCCCTCTCAATTGTGTTGCCCTGTGTGTTCTTGTATTATATTAACTTTTCAATTAGTTTAATATGTTAAATGACATTTTGTATAGATATATATGGTAAACGGGCAAATAATAAGTTAAGAAACAAAGTATGTACAGTATAATTAATTATTTAGTTGTTTTGAGATGATTTAAAAACCGCGATGTTACTTCCGGTTTCGCAATGTTACTTCCGGTTTGGTTCAGACCAGCCGTTATTTTCATGCTCCATCTTCTTCTCACCATTTCAGTTGTGTACAAGCAATGCTGTAAGTTAAGTTTGATATATTAGATAATTATTTTTGTATTGTTTTGATTGTTTGAACTTTATTAGCATAAAAACGATCTGTTAGCTAGCCATTAGCATTGGTTCATCTTCTAATTTGATTATGTATGTTTCTGTTGCAGTTTTTACCACTTATTTACACGTTCAACCCTCAATATATTTGATGAAACGCCACTCCACGCCTCTGTCATCATTTCTTATTGAAATTGGACAACGGTTTAGCTGAACGTTTAGCTTTGGGTCATCTACACCCGAGTGAGAACGTTACAATGTTTTTATACTGTTATTATATGAATATATTCATATGCTATATTGCATAATATACTGTAGGATTTTATTGTTTCTTCATATGCAGCTTCGTTAATAACAAGTCCTTACTGGAATGTGAATCATATATTATTTCTTAAAACAAAGTGATTCATCAACGCCGTGTATTTAAGGAAATGAAGTCACCCATCCTACAGCTGTCTCTGAAACACTGACTCACTGATCCTGTAATTCTGCATCACCTGATTTGCTCTATTTTTATATCTTCTAAAAAAATCTGCAAACATTTTCTCTGAAGTTCCTGCCGTTGGTCAGGTTTGGGAAGTTTGTATTTGTTTAATTGAGTCAGTAACACAAGTCCCATACCTTAATTTGCTAACCAGAAAACAACACCGGATCTGTTAATTACCGTATTTTCTGGACTATAAGCCGCTACTTTTTCCATAGGTTTTCAACCATGCAGCTTATACAAAGGTGCAGCTATTCTGTGGATTTTTCTTCCACCGCTCGGGGCGCTCTAACCGGAATTAGAATAAAAACTAAGACAAAATAAATGCAAAGAAGAATACGCTACTTCTTCTTTAGCAGATAGAAGTAGAAGCAGATTTCAAACAGATAAATAGATAAATAAATACTGGTTATTTTCTCTTGGTTCTGTCCCGTTTTAATCAGCAAAGTTGCTGCCGTGTTAAAAGACACTGTTAGGAAAGATCTATTTAGGTACAAACATGTACATCATTTACAGTTCAAAATCCTTCTGTACATGCAGTAAATATCTAATCTAACAACATAAATATCTGCGACTTGCATATCTTTTTTTTAAATAGAGCGGATGCGGCTTATATGCAGGTGCAGCTTATAGTCCAGAAAATACAGTAATCTAAATTATTCCTTAAACACTCATTAATACATAACATTATCAATACAGAACAACAAATCTAACAAAACAGAGCTAAACGTTTGAAGCAGGAGGGAATGAAACTGGAATATGGCCTTTCTAATTTAAAAAAATGGCTTTATTTCAACTTCTTTTCCCTTTTTCCGTGAAAGCAGTTGTGGTTTTGCGGTTCCATTATCAGTCTTCTTTAGTTTTCTTTGTTCTCTCGTTTCATTTTGCCTGCTGTTCTCCTGTCTTCAGTGAAGTTTGGTCCATCATCTCCGTCCACCTGTTCTCCTGTGATTTCCTCCACTGCTTTCTCCTCGTGTTGCTAGTCTGGCTTTCACTGGGTTGTTTGGTTTGCAATAAAAGACTGCAATATAGTTTATTGCTTTAAATCTCTGCTAAGATGAAGACTGTAAAAGGCCAAAGTTCATGTTGGTGTACAAAGATGTTCCTGAATGGACACGCCTCTGTTTTTGTGAATAACCACAAGGTGGAAGTGACAAAGCTGGAGGAGGAAGTGACAGGATCTTCCATGAAGTCACATGATCACTTACAGTTAGGGCTTCTCTTTTTTTAGGGGGGACGTCATTGCAAACTTCCCATGTCAGCGTTTTCATCAGAAACATGAGCGTCATCTTCCATCGTCCTCCTTTTCCCAGCAGCACCGTCTCTCCAGGCGACTGAGTCACGTAAACATTCACACAAAAATGGTCAAATGAAAAAACAAACCTCATTTTTTACATTGTTTGGTCTCATTTTCTGGTTCAGAACATTCTTGAAGAAGCTCACATGTTGAATAATTTCTTTACACTCTGTTTTAACTCATCTAGTACGGAAGAGTACGGAAGAGTATTAGGGCCAGGCAGGAAAAAAAATATTTGAGGAAGGTTTTTTTTTTATTTTGCACATTGAGAAAAAGTCGAAATTTCGAGTTTTTTCTCGAAGTGCACAATCAAAAAAAAATCTTCCCTTCTCAAATATTTTTTTTTCCTGCCTGGCCCTAATACTCTTCCGTACATCTAGACCGGGGGTCGGCAACCTGCGGCTCTAGGTCATGCGGCTCTTTAGCGCCGCCCTAGTGGCTCCTGGAGCTTTTTCAAAAATGTTTGACCTTTTTTTCTTCTGTTTTTCCTTTTTCTTCTTTTTTTCCTTTTCTTTCTCTTTTTTTCTTCTTTTTTTTTCCTTTTTTTCCTTGTCTTTCTCTTTTTTTTATTCTTTTTTTCCTTCTTTTTTCCTTTTTCTTCTTTTTTTCTTTTTTTCCTTTTCTTTCTCTTTTTTTCTCCTTTTTTTTCCTTTTTATTCTTCTTTTTTCCTTTTTTCTTTTTTCTTCTTTTTTTTCCTTTTTTTCCTCTTTTTTCCTTTCCTTTTTAATCAACATTTGGACTTTTTTCTCAAGATTGTACTTCAACATTAATCTCGACAATTCGACTTTTTTCTCGAAATTTCGACTTTTTTCTCGAAGTGCATAATGAAAAAAAAAATCTTCCCCAAGTTATAACTAATAGAGAAACATGCAGCATGTGTTGCCTTCATTCTAAGGCTTATACATAAGAGATTTTTCATTTTTTGCGGCTCCAGACATATTTGTTTTTTGTGTTTTTGGTCCAATATGGCTCTAAAACATTTTGGGTTGCCGACCCCTGATCTAGACTCATACTATATAAAAACATAAAAAGAAAAACAAAGACATTCTCTACAGGTATTTACACCAAACACAAATTTCCAAAAAATATTCTTTTTTTTTTTTTAATTCTGTCAATAACTCAAGTTCAGATAGTCCTTTTTTCTTCTTTAATCATTACTTTTCTGGTAATTACTGCTAAGCTCACATTGTATGGCCTCATAGTTTTTGCTCTCGACTTTTCTTTAAATCCAAAGATCATAGTTTACTTCATATGTATCTCTCCCTGTAACATATTTATCATTCCAGAACAGTTGTTGCTCCCCAGACACGTCCCTCCATGTCCTCCAGTGAAAATGGCCTATATAGAGTTTTCTTCAGATTATTATTTCAAATAAATGGAGAAGGTGATAATTGGATTGGAGCTGTTAACATAAACAATCCAGCTAACTACCTATTGCAGTGCTGTTGTGTTTTATTCTGCAGTGATGGTTCAGGGATGAGGATGTCTCCCCTACAAACATTTACTTGAGTAAGTTTTGGGAAATGTTGTACTTTTAGGAGTAGTTTTGAATCACTATACTTTTTACTTTTACTTGAGTAGATTTGTGAAGAAGAAACTGTTCCTCTTCCTCCGCTACATTAGGCTACGTTGAGCTGTTACTTTTCTTTTATCCTTTTATCCGCGTACGCATCAATCTCATGACATCACTGGGTGATTCTTTGGGAAAAATGTTTGTTTTTGCATGTTTTGTCACATTTACACAGACTCAAACACACACAGAGTTTCTATGAGTTCATGTTTGTTCTAGTTCTGCTGGTTAAAAAAGAAAAGTGCAAAGGCTGGAAATGTTGTGCTACTTGTGCTTAATTTATTTTTTTTATTCTGTTATTTTATTTATTTTATTATTTATTAAAGTACTTGAATTTACTTTAAGATTATTTTAATTTAAGCTATTTTTTTATTAATTTTAATTTATTTTATTGATTTAATTTGCCTGAAGATGATTATTTTGTACTTTTGTCTGTTTGAATGGTTGTGTTCAAAAAATTGGATGACTACTTTTTACTTTTACTTGAGTCATATTATTCTGAATTAACAGTACTTTTACTTGAGTACAATTTTTGGCTCCTCTACCCAGCTCTGTATGTCGCTACATTTACTCTGATTATATTTCGTTTTTTGGCTCCTTTGGGTGTAAACTGTAGCGCAGCACTGCCCTCTGCTGGCCAAACTCTGCTACTACAAGCGTCTCATCCCGCACATATTCTCACGAGTTGAAAGGCAAGGCAAGTTTATTTGTATCACAATTCAACACAAGGTAAATAAAAGTGCTTTACGTCAACATTAAAAGCGGAAAGACACAATTAAAACATAAATAACAAATAAAACGAGATATAATGATAAGAAAAGAGGTAAAATAATAAAAAGCACAAGTTGTTAAAAAGTAAGGGCAGTAGAGTACAGCAGATACATCTCATTCTTAAAATGGCAAGAATTACTTTTCTATACGGTCAAAATGTACAAATACAGTATTCAGTAGTCGAGTCGAAAATCAGGGGGGATGGTGGATTTTATCATATGGGGACAGATAGTTTGTGCTGATTACAAATAATATAATATATTACAAATAATAGCAGTGACCAAAACACCTGCAGAAATACTGCAGGAATGACATAGCAGCAGTTAAATGCAGCCTTCTGTAAGCTTTAAATATCCACTGGGCTTACATCAAATACATCAAAACACAAAAATAAAAAACACTTTTCTGAACTTATCAATATGACTCTGTCCTTCACAGGATAAGTAACATGGATCACTGCAAAAACTCACAATCTTAACAAGAATATTTGTCTTATTTCTAGTTAAAATGTCTCATTTTAGTAAAAAAAATGACAAGACTCATCACTGGAAAAAACAACAATTTCCACCTGTTTCAAGTAAATTTTCACTTGAAATAAGTAGAAAAATCTGCCAGTGGAACAAGTTTTTTTTGCTTGTAATGAGAAGATAAATCTTGTCCCACTGGCAGATTTTTCTACTTATTTCAAGTGAAAATTTACTTGAAACAGGTGAAAATTGTCAAATAAGTTATTTTTCTGGTGTTATTTTTCTGGTTATGTTTCTAAATGTTGAAATAGCAGTAAAACCACATTCATTGATGAAATGACATAAGGGATGGAAAGGAGGGATGGCAGTTTTACAGGGGGGATGATTTGGACCATTTTTATTTCAGGGGGGGATGCCATCCCCTCATCCCCCCTTAACTCCAGTACTGACAGTATTACAAAAGTAATCTGTGCTGATTTGTGCGGTGAATCAAACCAATTTGACAATTCTACATCACAATGCCTGCATTCAGGGATTATCCATAACTTTGCGCGGTTTTCTTAGTATAATGTAAATATATTAAAGAAGCATATATGTGTACTATTGAGCATTAACATGTGTTTCAGAGAGCAGGAGATATGATGACTAGTTGCCTATAAGTATTGTAATGGTGCAAAAAGTCAAACTTCATGTTCATGTTATCATTTATCCTAACCTTTATTGGAATTACATCCAAGTTTAGTTGCAGGAATCTGAGGGAACGGATGTAAGAACAAAACTGGACAAGAACATCTGAAACAACCACAACCAAATTCACTCTATCCGGATGGAGCAATTTAACTGGATAGTTTTATTTAAAGGCCCAAATGAAATAGAGTAACGAGACTGTTTTTAAAATGTAAGGAGTAAAAAGTACAGATAATTGCGTGAAAATGTAAGGAGTAAAAGTAAAAAGTTAAAATAATTACTCCAGTGAAGTATACATAACCAAAATTTCTACTTAAGTAAGGTAACGAAGTATTTGTACTTTGTTACTTGACACCTCTGAATTTAAGAGTACGCTTAAATAACAAATAAAATGAAATAAAATGATAAGAAAAGAGGTAAAATAATAAAAAGCAGAAGTTGTTAAAAATAAGGGCAGTAGAATACAGCAGGTAAGTATATAAGATAAGAGTAGCTTCAGTAAACAGTAATGTTTTTAGCCATGATTTAAAGGATCTACATAGGGAACTAACAGATCAACCATGTATTTTGGTCCAAGACCATTCAGGTCTTTGTAGACCAGAGGGGTATTTATTCCAGGAAGCAGGTTCAACAAACTCCGAGTTTAAACCTGAACTCTGACTTGACTTATCCTGAGATAGGAAACTCAGAGTTTTCGGTTCCAGAACAGCAGATATGAGTTAGTTCAATCAACTCTGAGTTTGTTAAGCTCGAGTTAAAAAGCATCATCAGTAGAGCCCTGAAACAAGGATTCACCATGGCAACCGGCGATAACAAAAGATCTACATACTTTTTTCTTTTTTTTTTAAACTTTATTTAACATTTCAATTTACAAAATCCCTTTGAGGAAACATTAGTTTGCATCTGAAGATCCACATACTTCACGCCACTGGAGTTAGAAGTGTTAATACGTGCGTATGGCGAGTATGAGAGCAGATTTTGGAGAAAAAAAAACAGCTGCAGCAGCAAAGGAGAGAAATGGCGTGGGAGAAAGTTGCTGCAGTCAATGTGTAAGTTTGAATGCAGTATTCATTTAACATTTAAGCACGCTGTCTTACAATATTACATATGAAAACAGTGGTGGAATGTTATTGAATGAAATGTTATTGTCATTTAGATCAGGGGCAGCAGCCACACCTCGGCTTCAGGGGAAAATGTAAATGTTTTTTATACATTTATGGAACTAATCTGTGTCTATTTGTATTGATTTATTCTATTACTTAATACATATAAAATAACTACAAATGCATATCAGAACAACATGATGGATTTCACTAGGTATTATCTTTCCCAACACTTTCCCCCCTCATATCTTGAAATGTCCCAGCGTCCCTGACGACAGTGGTCGCTGCAGTGTTACTAACTTACAAAAATGAAAAGGAAGCAGACAACCACGCAATTTAAAAAAAAAAGAAAGAAGGCAAGTAATGGGTCCAATGTTGCCCCAGCATCAGAAGATATTAACGAGGCTGATGGATTAATTATGCAAGTTCATTTTAAGGTAAAATATCAAATCACCCTACCCTCTTATAAATCTGTTTAAGGGAAATATTTCACTTTTCTTTTTACTCTCTCTTTCTTTCTGTCTTCTGCTCCCTCCCTCTCCTTTTGCATTTGGACTTTAACTGTTTGAAGTTAAACTGGGATGTCCCTGTGATATTGTTGCACTGACATAGTGAATAAAGTACGTTGCGTTTGTCAGATACTTTTTCTGCTCTCTCTGCTGCTTGCTGTCCGTGGTGCAGAAAACAGATGTGTATTGCGTAAAGGCCCATTGGCTGAATTGACGCCACTGAGGCAGGAGACAGAGAGAAACTCAGGCTTTATTGAACCTAACCTGCTAGCGAGCAGGTTAGGTTCACAGGGTCAGTTGCCGTAGTAACTGACTCAGAGTTTGAGTTAAATCGCTTTCTGGAACTGAAAACTCCGGATTTATGGAGCCAAATCAAGGCCAAAAGTTTTGCTAATTTGAAAATAAAATTTGAACCTGAAAAATTATTTTTTACAGTTTACATTTTTTTTTTCGGTATCAGATCTTTTTTTCAGTTTCAGAACTTTTTTTTTCGGTATCAGATCTTTTTTTCAGTTTCAGAACTTTTTATTTCAGTTTCAAATCTTTTTTTCAGTTTCAAATCTTTTTTTTTTCAGTTTAAATTTTTTTTTCCTATCATACTTCTACTGATAACTTCTGCAACCTACGTTTCCTGAAGGCAACATGACGGAGGAACGTCCCCCGCCTTCTCTGTTCTGCTGTCACTCATGATGCCACGCCCCTCTCAGTTGATGCCACGCCCCCCACGCCACATCGGGGCCAAAAGTCTGAACCTGAAAAAAAAAAATTGAAACTGAAAAAAAAAAGATTTGAAACTGAAAAAAAAGATGTGAAACTGAAAAAAAAGATCTGAAACTGAAAAAAAGATCTGATACCAAAAAAAAAAAAATGTAAACCTTAAAAAAGAATTTTCAGGTTCAAATTTTATTTTCAAATTAGCAAAACTTTTGGCCTTGATTTGGCTCCATACGGATTTCCCTCATCTCAGGCTTAACAAACTCAGACTTTTCACTAAACCTGCTTCCTGGAATACCCCTCTGGAGTTTGTAAGGACTCTGGACGTTCTGGATCAGCTGCAGCTGCCTGATAGATTTCTTGTTAAGGCCTGTAAAGATTCCATTGCAATAATCCAACCTACTGAAAATGAATGCATGAATAAGTTTTTCCATGTCTTGTTTAGACAGAATCCTCTTAATTCTAGCAATGTTTTTTAGGTGGTAATACGCAGATTTAGTGATAAACTTTAGATGGCTGTTGAAGTTCAGGTCTGAGTCAATAATTACACCAAGATTTCTGGCTTGATTTGTAGCTGTCAATGACATGGAGCCAAGGTGAGCGCTGATCTTTTCCCTTTCATTTTTAGGGCCAATGCAAAGATGCAATTAAATAGTACATTGAAAAGATACCTTTTTTTTCTCTTTTTTTCAATTATATTTTTAGTTTTGTTACTTTATGGTATCTTAAATACACAGATATACAATGAAAAAGTTGGAAAAATCTCTCAATAATACCCACTAAACACGTTGTCATGCTTTAATTTGATTGCATCATATTGGTTTGGCGTGAGTTTTTCCACAATAGGTTCAATAACATCAGTGTTGGCGACTCGTTGTTTTTTAGCCTCTTCTAAACTGCTTTTTCAAACTGATTCCTAGTCTTTGCTGAATTTTCTTACCTGCAGTTTGGCCAGCAGAGGGAGACAAAGACTTATTATATATCAACATTTCACTTTGTCTTTTTTTTTTAATTATTATTATTTAAAATTTGCAAACAGTACAATGATAACAAATCTTCACATTATGCAATTTCACGTTGAATTATAACATATAAAGAATATAACTCAAATAAAAAACAAAACAAAGAGCACAACACATTATAACCAGCCAGGGGGGATGAAATTATCACAGAAAGCCAAAACATTTACATACATTTATGGTTTTGATTGCTTTTGAATTAGTAGAAAACTTAATAGAGTCCAGATACTGATTTAATTTATAATGAAAAGTAAAAAAAGAGGGTTTTTTGTGTAAGAATTTGGATTTGTGGATGTGGAATTTTGCAAGGATAATCAACAAATTAATAATAAATGTTTCTTTTGGCTTCATTCTAATCGTTACATGGTCAAAAACACCAAACAACACATGCATCCAAAATAAATTGAAATCAATTTAAATTCTTTCAGACACAAAATGACACATATCACTCCAAAAAGTTTGAACAATGGGACAGCCAGAATAAGTGAGTCATCGTTTCAGAATTTGCAGAACCAAAAGTACATTTTAAATCGATATTTCTTTTGAATCTTTTTACAATGTGATCATTTGTAGGATAGAATTTATGAATTAACTTAAATGAAATTTCTTTAACTTTGTTTGTCACCAGGTATTGGTTGGGTGAGAGCCACACCTTCTTCTAGTTAATATTTTTTACATATTTATTCCAATACAACATTTCACTTTGTCCTCCCAGTTGAGGCCGTTATTGACGTCACATGTGGGTATTTTATTTTACAGGTTTTGAAACACAGTATGAGACTTTTTGATTGTTGTTGCATCTTCTGGATTTTTCTGCTTCACAGGTTTTTCTTAATCTTTACCGAGCACTGATGGCAGTCGTCTCTAGGAGCTAACACAGCACACGGACAGCAGCTTCAATAATATAATATAACAGGTTGCACAAATCAAACATGTTGCACAGAGTTTAATTTATTTATTTGTTTTCTTTCAACTTTTGACTCACGACACATTTTACAAACTTTCAGCTTTCATCTACTCCCATCTGGATAAATAGTAATAATTAGGGATAAAAAGCTGAGGGGGAAAGAAAAAGAAAGAGATAAAACATCGGCCCCATTCTTACTGAACAGGATCTTTGTTTAATTTCATATTGATTATAAAATCTTTCTGCTCCTCTTCAAAGTTTTGAACTGACATTTCCCCTGAATTCCTGTCAGACGTATTGACCTGCTGTAAGCCGTCCTGAGCACTGAGATTATTCCCCGTTTATTCAAGTCTCCCCACTGAACTCACTGCACAAACAGTCTCTAACTAACTTTAAATCCGTCTTTAAAACATTTCTCCGTGTGAAAACCTTTGGCAATGTCATATATATTTCCTTTTATTGCCGTCCTATGGACATCCACCTGATACAACTTCATCCTTTTTTCAAAAGCACCAAGTACAGGAGTAGGAAATACTGTGTGAGCAAATGCTAAAGAAGCCACGGCCTCTAATTAAAAACTAGTCATTATTATTAACTCTTAAAATGGAAACGCTAACACAGATTCAAACGTAATGCAATGCCTAATTGATATTATTACAAATTATAATATTATTACAAATGATATTACCAGGCGAAGTAAAAGTATCAGATAAAAACAACACTCTAGACGCTGCAGTAATAAAAAGCACCACTAGAGGTCAGTACATGCCTGTTTGTACATAATTTTGCATATAGTTGTATGTAGGAATTATATATACAGTAGCTTTTGTATATAATTATTTTATTTCGTTTTTGTTTATAATTATTGCAAAGTAAATGTAACTTTTGTATAGAGTTATTGTGTGCAAACTGTGTGGTTATTTAAAAGTTATTATTATTATCATCATCATTTACTGTACAAGATTTTTATTTTGTGATGAGGGTATTTATATTGTATTTCAGATTTTTCTAAATATTCATTTGTCATCTGTTTAGTCTGGGGGTGACATGTCATCTCATAGATTAAAGACAACGTAAAAACAATGCTATTCATTTTTCTTTTTTGGCAAGTCTATGTAAATCGCTGATGGAGGGGGCACCATATCAAAATACGTTTACATGCAGTCAAAATTTGGGTTATTGCTAAAATTCCGGTTACTGAAACATTGGGAATATTCCGTTTACATGGTGATTAATCATTCAGGATATCTGGATCAAACCAGCGACGCACGGAGAACGTGATGACGCAATTCCCGTAATTTCCGCTTCTTCTTCCTGTATCCAAATTCAAAACAAATGCTGCTTCGTGCAACTTTACCTTCACCTTCTTGTAAATCTTCTATCCCGGTACTTTCTACCGTCTACAAATGCAGAAATGTTCATATCCTTCATTCCATTTATGAAGTGATTAGTCTCCTCCTGGTCTTGGTTTCTCCGTGTTTATAAGAACTTCCTGGACTCAAAAGACCAGGATTCCTTGTGAACAGAGCTTGCGCAGAAAACAAATTCATGTTCCGTTTGATGGGGATATTCCGTTTGGCGTTTACATGACCCAATATTCAGGTTTTAAAAGGAGTAACCCAGGGGTCATATTAGGGTTTTTAAAAACCAGAATATGAGCAAATTCGGTTTATTCAAAGGGGTTATTGGTGTTTACATGGCCGTGCAAATTCGGGTTATTGCCAATATTCGGGTTTTAAAAGGGTTATTGATGCATGGAAACGCAGTGAATGTAAGTTCATATCAAATGGTAAAAAACAAACTACAAGATGATGCCAAAGGAAAACCCATTTCATCCAAAGGGAGGGTCTGTCTGCAAAGAGAGAAACGTCACTGTAAGCTGGATGAACATGAACTTTTCCACATGAACAACATGTTAAGTAGCAGGTTAGTAGAAACAAGCGTTGTTTCTTGTTTCTAACTTCAGTTCTTCAGTGGAAAATATCCCTCTTTTAAACCAGCTAGCACCAGCTCAGTTAATATCTGGGCAACACTGACATAGTTACTGACGTTGTCAGCATCTTACTCTCTCGGAGGCTCTGCAGCGGATAGTTGTCTATTATAAAGTCTGCAGAGAGGATCACTGGCAGCTTCCAAGTATTGAAAACATTAACATCAGCAAACGCAGGAAAAGAGCTGCCAGCAGTATGAAGGACTCATCCTACCCTGACCATGGACTGCTTCCCTCTTCACCTCAGGGGGAAAGATATGTGGCCCAGAATGACTGGACATAATACAGCTTTTCCCCTGAAGCCGCCAGACTGAAGACTTCTGCTGCACGCTGAAGACTCATCTGGTTTAACTATGCAACAACACACACCAGAAAGACTATCTTAACGTACAATATCAATCATGATAAAACCATACACAGTATAGGACAATAAACAATACTTAATACAAAGGTAACCTGTATATAAAACTATAAAAAACGTAAAAAAAAAAATGCACAGAAAAAGACATCACACTGGCAAACACTTGGAAAAGATCTCAAACATTTTGCTGCACGCATTGAAGCATCTCAATTGTCTGCTCATGCCCTTCTCGGGCGCAGCATCCTTGCTGGATTTCCAGTCCAGTCTGCTGTTGGTGGTAACACCCATAGACAAAATGTAGACGCCCCGTCGAGCGCTGAGCCGTACGTCAACGTCGCCGCCATATTGGATGTTCAAGACTGCGCTGGAACTAATACAAGTAAATGGACTTATTTTCATAAAGCATCTTTCTACAAAGAAATGTACGTTTTACGTCTCATTTATTCATTCACACACGCACTAATATACTTGGGAAACAGTTAGACACCAAATATAATATATTTAATTTTCTCAGATGGCAAAAATAAGAACTTTATTGATCCCACATTAGGAGTAATTCATGTTATATCAGCTATAGAGAACAAGGTAGTGCCGAAAAACAATATATATCCCCCCTCACAAAAATAAGAAAAATGGAGAAACATATTTTCTCATCAACAAAACATATTTTACATGAACATATTTAAAATTTTTCAAGTAACAAGATAACATATTTGAACCATTTTTCAGATTTTTTCAGTTCTTATATTGTCTGAAAAATGGTTCAAATGTTATTTTATTGTCTGAAAAATGGTTCAAATATGTTATTTTGTTCTTTGAAAAATTTTAAATTTGTTTAGTTGATGAGAAAATTTGTTTCTCTATTTTTCTTATTTTTGTGAGGGGGGATAAATATTGTTTTTCGGCACTACCTTGTTCTCTATAGCTGATATAACATGAATTACTCCTATGTGGGATCAATAAAGTTCTTATTTTTGCCATCTGAGAAAATTAAATATATTATATTTAGTGCCTAACTGTTTTCCAAGTATATTAGTGCGTGTGTGAATGAATAAATGAGACGTAAAACGTACATTTCTTTGTAGAAAGGCGCTTTATGAAAATAAGTCCATTTACTTGTATTAGTTACAGCGCAGTCTTGAACATCCAATATGGCGGCGTCGTATTGCAGCAGCTCCGTGGGGCGTCTACGTATATATGTCTATGGTAACACCCAGGTACGTATAGTTCTCCCCCACCTCTTCTTCCTGAAGTTGATCACCTTCTCTTTGGTCTTGTGGAAACTCCCGCCTCTCTCCTCAATTTTCTACAATCCAACAACAGCCAAGTCATCCGAGAGTTTCTGTAAATGCTGTGACTCTGAGTCCAGGTCATCAATGGTGTGTGGGGTGAACAGGACAGGATTTTATTTATGTATTAAGGATCCCCATTAGCCGGTGCCATAGCAGCCAGCTAGTCTTCCTGGGGTCACATACAGTACAATCACAAATAAAAAGCGCAAAAATACAAAAATCAAAGAAAATCAAAGCCAAAACAATACATACAATAGATAATAGACAAACCCGTCATCCATATATTTATGTTAATGTACAGCTCGAAGGGCATTATCCCACTTATACCACGGTCACTTACCAAAAAACATAAATATTAAATCAGTTATTCATGCTTTAATGTGTTTTCAGTGTAAATCATTAGTTTTATAACAAGCCACAGCTGAGCGACTATTTAATCTCTCATCTGCAGACGTTGGAACCTGGTAAGTTACAAAGTTTTTTAACAAGCCATAACTCAGTTTCCTTGGTAACACCTGAGGGTCTGACTAATACCTGGAACAATCACTACCGTCCCATAAGGTCCTTAATAGACACAGTGTTGATTCTCCAGTAACTAGGACGGACCTGAGATACGACTCAGCAACGGGAGATATTCTAGTCCGCTCGGCTCCGCTCGGCTATGCTACAGTAACAAACAGGAAATATATTTGTTTCAAAGAATAAAGTCCACAGATAATTTCCTAAATCGTTTTATTGAGCTTCATATATGATCAACCATTCAAAAAAAAGAAATGTTTCATTAAGCTACAAATATTAGGCTATCAATCATTCAAATAAACAAACGTTTAATTAAGCTACATATATTATCAATCATTCAGTTGATCCAGCGCAATGATATTAAAGATATCAGGCAATTTGACCAAACTTGTTTTCTAGGTGTCCATTAACACTTTTAATGGTCACCTGCCAGCCAATCAGAATCGAGTATTCACACAGACCTTGGTATAAAACAAATCATATCCGCAACACACCAAACAGATGAAATTACTTCTTAAATAGAATTTAAGTTCCCTTTTAAAAATGGATTTACTGTAAATACAGCGGAGATAGTGAGGTAGATAATTGCAGAGAGACAGGAAAGGAGACAACGCAGTCCCATGTGGAGCTCCGCTATGACCGACCACCGCGCCGGACAGAACCCTGGCCAGAACCCTGGCCAGACGGGCAAACTGTGGCCCAAAAAGAGCCATGGACCGTCACCCCCGTCACCTGCAGATTCCCCCTCCTCAGCACTCAAGAGCATCAAACACACTGTTGTGAACTCTTCACGGACAGAGACGATCAGTTTAAGACGCTCTTATGTTGTTTAAGACGCTCTTATTTTGAAATGTAATCTAACGGCGCGAACCACTTCCGCAATTTAGCCGTTACGTAGCGCCGACAGGACAGTTTGAGTCATTGACGATGTAAGTAGGGTTGCCACCCGTCCCGTAAAATACGGAATTGTCCTTTATTTGAGAAAAAAATGTTGTGTACCTTGAACTAATACGGGACTTGATTTGTACCGTATTTTCATTAACTTTTACACCATATTCTAGTTGAATTATTGAAATTAATGAACCTTTACACCATATTCTAGTTGAATTATTGAAACAAATGAACTTTTACACCATATTCTAGTTGAATTATTGAAACAAATGAACTTTTACACCATATTCTAGTTGAATTATTGAAATAAATTAACTTTTACACCATATTCTAGTTGAATTATTGAAATAAATGAACCTTTACACCATATTCTAGTTGAATTATTGAAATAAATTAACTTTTACACCATATTCTAGTTGAATTATTGAAATAAATTAACTTTTACACCATATTCTAGTTGAATTATTGAAATAAGTTAACTTTTACACCATATTCTAGTTGAATTATTGAAATAAATTAACTTTTACACCATATTCTTCCCCTGTAGGCTATATTACATCTGGGCTGATGTGGACATACAGAGCATAGGAGGCTATCTCAGTTGCTAGTATGGTTGGCTGTCTGTACAGTCATGAAAATTCAATGCTATTAAAGCACTTTAAACTTTAAATCAAAGCATTTTGTTTTTTCATATAAAATAAACACATTTTTATTCAGTTTAGAAGTTTTGGGGCTTTTTTTTTGGCTCCTGCGCTGCTGAAATCAGGGCGTCCTTTATTTCTATTTCTGAAAGGTGGTAACCCTAGATGTAAGTCATGTAATGTGGATTTATTGGTAAAACTGTTCCGTTTCTAATTGTTCTTATGCTCTTTGTGTATTTAATATTAATAAGTGTTTGTTTTGTAATTAGCCATTCAAATAATAGCCTAACGTTGAGCTAAGTGGCTAATTTAGCTAGCGAGCTGCATCCCTGAGAATGTGTGTGAATTGCTGCATTAGTTAATGCTTATTAATGCTAATACTTCGTGTTTGTAATTTATTTCCTTTGTTTATTACAGAAACTCCTTCATCTGTTCATCATTTCAATCATTCAATCAGTAATGGACGCTGTAGGAGAGAGGAATAACGTTGTGGGAGAGACAAAAGTGAGTAAAAAACACCCTAAATATGTTTAGAACTACAAATGTACAAAAATAATTTCAACATTAACAACATTTAATGATTTTAATGCTTTGTCTAGATCCACATTACACACATCAGTTTTGTCCTGTATTGTTAAATGTTATAACAGCTAATTTAATCAAAAGATTGTTATGTAGGGTGAAATTGCTAGCTCTACAACCAACCCTCCTCCTTTATCCGGGCTTCGGACCGGCAAAGTGACCTAAAAGAAAAAAGAAACGTTTACATTTACATCCCGCTCTGCAAGCCAGCGGCGGCTTTACGCAAGCGCATTTCATTTGCAGTCTGGACGCGGAGTGGTGAGGGTCTCCTCTCTGCTCTGCTCTGCTCACCAGATAAGTCTCCAATAACACCAGGAAAAGTCGCTAGATTTGTCGCTAGTCGCTTTTTTGAAAAAAAGTCGCTATAGGGGTCTGAAAAGTCGCTAAATCTAGCGCCAAAGTTGCTAAGTTGGCAACACTGATCTCCGATACAGTAACGTGTGGAACAATCAGATGTCTGCGTGTTCTCTGACCGGAACCCTGTAGTGGTCAATGTTCACATTACACCAGTTTCTCAGGGGTCGAATCCCCAACACACACCGAAATGTGACAATTAATTAATGACTGCTTTGAACATTTAAGCTGCACTGCGGTTTAGTGGATTGTCATTCGTAACATTGTCAGCAACCAGTTCTATTCATTCAGCCTCTTAGCTTCTTCCTTTGTCTTGTTTCTGTGTGGGTGTTATTCATTATTTCATTGGTGTCGTGACCGAGTTCATACTCACTTTCGTTTCCTTTCATGTGAGCCATATTTTGGGTTGTCATTGAATTTCACTTTAGGTGTAAACTTATTAGTCTCCTCCTGGGGCCTGTACTACGAAGCGGGATTTGGGGTTAGCGAGGTAACTTCAGGTTTAACCCTGGGTTTTCAGGACTACGACGGTGGTTCACTTCTTACCGGGGTACATCGCCATGGTAACTTATGCTGAACCGCTAACCTGCTCCGGAGCAGGTTATGTTCGAGATACAGATCGCCGGGTAAAAGCACCGCCCACTGACCAATCAGCTCTCTTGGAAAATGGCATGCCCTTTCGAAGAGAATCCAGTGGAGCTTGGTGCGCGGATCGTGAGAGGATCCCTCCGAAGAGAACGCGTATTCAGGGACCACCAAAATCCCTTTGCTTTCCCTGATGAGTACCTGTATGAACGATCCAGAAAAAAAGAAAAAAGAGGTGGAGGAGAAAATAAAAAATAAATCAATCAATGAATAAATAAAACAAATCATCACCCAAAATCCGATGTACAGTCAATCCAAAACTAATACCAATTAAATAAATAAATCAAGAAGAAATGAAAAAGAAGATGCATTTGTAAGGGGATAGCAAAAAAGGGATTTTCAATTTCGTCCCTCGAACATTCTGAGAAGTCACTTTAAAATACTAAATACCCCCCTCCTGAAAAAATAAAAAATTAAATAAAATAAATAAAAAAACCCAATTCTTTGGTACAGCATCAGCACAAGTTATCGGTCAACAACAATAGTTATAGAACCAATATATACAGGACTGTCTCAGAAAATTAGAATATTGTGATTTTCTGTAATGCAAACACAAAAACAAAAAAAATGTCATACATTCTGGATTCATTACAAATCAACTGAAATACTGCAAGCCGGGCGGCAGTAGCTCAGGTGGTAGAGCGGGTCGTCCAATGATCCGAAGGTCGGCGGTTCGAATCCCGCTCTGTCCCAGTTTGCTGTCGTAGTGTCCTTGGGCAAGACACCTTACCCACCTTGCCCCGTGTGAATGTGTATGAATGTGTGTGAATGTTGGTGGTGGTCGGAGGGGCCGTTAGGCGCGATATGGCAGCCATGCTTCCGTCAGTCTGCCCCAGGGCAGCTGTGGCTACAAACGTAGCTACCACCACCAGTGAGGATGTGTATGAATGAATAATGATCTCTGTAAAGCGCTCTGGGTGCCTTGAAGGGTGCTATATAAATCCAAGTCATTATTATTATAAGCCTTTTATTATTTTAATATTGCTGATCATGGTTTACAGTTTAAGATTAAGATTCCCAGAATATTCAAATATATGTTTATATCCCTATGAATTTACACATTTATACAGTCAGCGATCTTTTGCCAGCTGTCTTTCCTGCATTTTGCAGCTGCAACTGTGTTGCTTTTTGCCTGTATTATATGGCTATACTCATCATATTTCCGTAAAATTATTGTTTGCTCTTCGCTACTGAAATAAGCGGCTCTGACAGCGGACTTCTCCATGCTTGCGATTGGTCATGCGCTGAAAACACCGCCCCTTTTATGTGCACGCGCTCATATCCAGATTGGAGAAACCTGGGTTGATATACCGAGTTGATAACCACCGTCGTGTGACCGCTTAGCGTGATTGCAATTGTCCGGGTTAGTGAATCTGGATAAGGAAAAGATATCCTGGGTATGTTGAACTTGCTTCGTAGTACAGGCCCCAGGTCTGGCGTTCGTACAAATGCTGCTTCGCGCAACTTTTCTCTCACCTTCTTGTAAATCTTGCTATCCCGGTACTTTCTACCGTCTACAAATGCCAACATGTTCATATCTTTCATTACATTTAAAGTTGTAGTCTGTAATCGTATTCAAAAACATTTATTATTATACTGGGTGAAATGGTCTTTCCATCCTGAGAGTAGCCAGTAAATAATGTGTTCAGAAAAAGGAAAGAAAAACATCTCTGACAGCTTTAATCCTGTAAAAACTCTGACCAATCTGTTTTTTGCGGTCCGAATGGCACAGATTGGTCAGAGGACCAGAGGATTGGCAGGGGGGGAAGAACCAATCAGATGCCTTCATTTTAAGTGAAGTGAAGTGACTCAAAGTGTTTGGGGGCGTGGCTTTGGACGGAGCGCTGACGGGAGGGGGAGGAGGGGGTGGGGCTTAGAGGAGGTGCCACTTTCAAATCTTGCTAGCTCTCCAAAATCAGGGATGATACCTTTAAGTGATTAGTCTCCTCCTGGTCTTGTGTTTCTCCGTGTCTATAAGAACTTCCTGGACTCAACAGACCAAGATTCCTTTTGAAAAGAGCATGTGCAGAAAACAACTTCCTGTTCCTTTTGATGGGGATATCCCGTTAGACGATACATGACCGAATATTCTGGTTTTAAAAGGAGTAACCCAGGGGTCATATTCGGGTTTTTAAAAGCCGGAATATGGTATTATTCAAAGGGGTTATTGGTGTTTACATGGCCGTGCGCAACCGGGTTATTGCTAATATTCCGGTTAGAAAAGGGTTATTGATGCATGTAAACGTAGTCAGTGTCAATCAATCCTGGAATTTAAAAAAATTAACAAACTACCGGTAAGACCATTTCTGGAACAATGACATCTTTTATTTATTAATTTATATATTTTTTTATTCCAAATGTTTATCTATATATTGAACATCAGAGGGAGGCATCCCCTCCTACAGTCACCCACACGTCAATATTTCAATAATAATAATAACAATAGAATCATCAGAATTCTTCTGTCATCTCTGTCCTGCTGAACAGCTGAGCACTGCTGGTACAAATCTGACGGAGGAGCAGGAAAACGCAGATAAAAAGGCAATTGTGATGAAATGCACATTAAAACACACACACTTAAATGTTCTATGGCTATTTTTGTGAGGATGTTTATGCATAATGCATTCCCACGCCCCCAACATTAGAAGTAGGGTTAGTCAATCTACCTGAACTCTAACTCAGAATACTTTTTTGTCACATTCAGTGGATACGGTATCTCCTGAACATCTGCTAGATACTAATCTGATGAATGCACTGGAAAACAAAACAAATCAAAAGATGACAGCAGGTTAATTAATGCTCGTACTTGTGCACAAGAAGTAGATGAGTGTAGCACCCTATAATGTAATAATTTCATGAAAATGTAATAAAATTTGCACTTAACTCAATTGAAAATGTAATAAAACACAATAATGTAATAACTTACCCAATAATGTAATAAAATATCCTGACTGATATTGTAATAACATTTTTACCAATAATGTAATACCTTATTACATTATTGGGAATTTATTACATGGTACTCAAAGTCTGCAATTTAACCCAATAGTCATTAAGTTGTTTCAAATCCAGCGTATATAACATTCTTAGATTCTTAAAACACAAAATGTAGAACTCTGGACTGAAAATGAACATATTTAATACATTATTTGTCAAGTATTACATAATCAATTAAAAAAAAAAAAAAAAGACCCACCTGAAAATGTAATAAATTCCCAATAATGTAATAAGGTATTACATTATCGGTAAAAATGTTATTAGTACAATATCAGTCAGGATATTGTACTACATTATTGGTGAAGTTATTACATTATTGGATTTTATTACATTATAGGCTGCTACAAAGAGCCTGGAAGAGTTGGGCTTCGTCTACCCGGGAAGATCTCCAGGGAGGGACGAGGTAGAGCTTAGGGATGGGCATGATTAATCCACGATCAATTACTGGTCGTTAAGAATTTTGTTGATTACGTGAATTTCTTATCGATCAAAGTCTGGCATCAAAAGAGGTTTATATTCCACTGATTCTTCAAGCAAAGCAGTGAATTTCACCGTGTGCCAGCAGTGACAGATCTTACCCAACTGAGAAAGCTGAGAATCTTGAAGAGGGCACGGCCAAGTTTAGCGTGGGGGCATTTTGAATTGAAAAATGACGATGTAACGTAAGTAAATAACGAACACGTCCACAACTCAAATTATGTACCATTTGAACAACGTACACGACTCTGCTTAACGTCACCGCAATCTATCGCAATCATATCTTTATCAACAAAAATCAGCAGGCTGCTGTTGGATTTATTTTATTTACTGTTAGAAGTGGACAGTCATCACAACTGTGAGTAAGTTACATTTGTTAAGTATTTTCCCTCACTCTCACCGTCTTTCTCGGCTGCGTTCCTTTAGGAATAGTTTTAAGTTATATTTTGGCAAAACCTGTCAATCCTAAGTATTACCGTATTGGCCTGAATATAAGAAGGTGTTTTTTGCATTGAAATAAGACTGAAAAAGTGGGGGTCGTCTTACATTCGGGGTCTAGACGTTATACCCATTTCCACCGCTAGATGGCGCCAGATATCTTTAAAGCGAATGCTGGATTTAACTCCCCAGGCCAAAGCCAACCCCTGTCACGAAGAAGAAAAATAAAAAATAGTATAAGAAAGAAAAGAGAAGAAAATAAGAGAAGAGATAACAGAAAGTGGAGAAACGTAGCGACAATCTGGAGAAAAGTGGGTGGAAGTTGGGCAGGTAAACCGGCAGCTGAGGAGACGTTATGATGCAAACTTCAAGATGATGATTTCAAATAGTCAAAATAACATGCTTTTTCTCTCGAATATATTGTTATAATCATTTGTTTCAGATGTACTGTAATTTTTTTCTGTATAAAAATTTAATTTGGTGTTCAAAAAGTCTTTCTTCAAACTTGAGTCTTGAAAAAGAGGGTCGTCTTATAATCGGGGTCGTCTTATATTCGGGACAATAGGGTATTATATTTTTGATTTGAGTGTTTAATGTGATTGTGTTTTTGTATTTTAGCCATTTTATCTTCTCAAAGAGTTGGAGTGTTCTTAAAATATATATTTTATGGAGGAACAACATGCTGTATTTTGTATTTTCGTTGTATTTTGTAATATGAAAAACATAATGATTAATCGATAATTGATCGTTAATTTCCCTGATCATCGATGAAGGAAATTTAATCGAATGCCCATCCCTAGTAGAGCTAGACCTGCATTTTGCTGATTTGTTTTGTTTGAAATATCGACAAATTTGTCGACGTTCAGAAATGACTTACCCTACCTTTAATCTTTCCCATGACAGATTATATGCAATGTTAACCTTAAACACTGAATCTGAACCGGGTTGGGGCAGAAAAAAATCATACTGGTTCTCACAAAGATAGGCATAGGCACACACACACACACGCACGCACGCACGCACGCACGCACGCACGCACGCACGCACGCACGCACGCACGCACGCACGCACGCACGCACGCACGCACGCACGCACGCACGCACGCACGCACGCACACACACATTAACACACTTTAATTACAACTCAAAATTACCATCAACATACCTCTAGGCTGCTGCTGTGTCATTTTTTTTATTTTTTAAATCACATCAACAATGATGAGGCGAACATAAGTAGAATAAACAAAAAAATGTTAGGAAAAAAAAAGGAGAAAACAGGCACTGCTCTTCAAAACAATATTCTGTTAACCCCATCACAGCCTGGGAACGATAAAGCATTTACATGTGGAACTGACATTCATCATCAGCACTTTTCTGTTGAGTTGTTGGTGGATGTGATTCGTCCGTATGGATGGATCTCGGGGAGCAGCGGCGGTCGACAGGTGACCGTTGGACGGCATGAACCAGCCGCGATGATCAATCATGACATCATCTTAAAAAGACTCGAGCTTACCATGAAAGCGCGGGAACAAAAAGAACACAAGCAATACTCAGACTGGACCTGCGGACAGGAAGGAAATTACAATCACATATGTATTTATTTATACTTTAGTTTGCCCCCAACGTTTACAGGAAAATGTGTGTGTGTGTGTGTGTGTGTGCATGTGCACCTAAGTGTGTGTACAGTGCAATGTGTTAGACCTCCAATGACCTACAAAAACAGGCCGAAAACAGCGGGAATACTGACCTAAGATGGACGCAACTGCACTGAGGTAGTTCTCTGACAAAAGCACATGGAGATCAGTGGGGCAGTAAGGAAAGTGGATCTTTTTTGAATAAACACAAGTTCTTGCGTGACACTTTTATCCCAGTAAACCTCTGATTACAGATAGAAAAATATCTGGTAGGATTTTCTACAGCGCTTTTTAGACATCCGACGCTCTTGATAACCTGTAACTGCAAACGTATCTACGTCATGTTTTTGGACACTGTTTTTGTTTTGTTTTTAGCCTCAGCATAGCAAAGTAAAATGCATATAATGCAACATGGGTACAATTCTTCATCTGGTTTGTTGGACATTGATAAAAGAATACATTGTCCAGACTATAGGAAAATGCTTAAAGAAAAATCGTCAATATCTAATATTTAACAGTAAACTGCTGAATTGTCAAATATTATGTCAGTGGCCAAATTCTTCCAAACTCAGTCGCCGGTGGACTCATTTCCATTTCTGCAACATAAGCAAAGCCAAGGAAAACAGTGTTTTTTTTGTTTCTGTTGTTCTTTTCCCCAGAATGAACAGCATACCCCACAAATTTGTGCGGCCATTTTTCATATTTTTTTTAATTTATTGTCATGGACTGCAGGCACCCAGAATGTGACCAGTAATGTATCAAATTTGGCTGTAGCAAATTATACCAATCTGTTAAAAGAAATGGTTTCACATTTATTTATTTTCTTCTTTCTTTTTTGGCAAATGTTGCCACATTGTTTGGTAGTTTGTAGGACTTCATCCATCCATCCATCTACCCATTCATCCATCCATCCATCCATCCATCCATCCGTCCATGCGTCCATGCGTCCGTCCGTCCGTCCGTCCGTCCGTCCGTCCGTCCATCCATCCATCCATCCATCCATCCATCCATCCATCCATCCATCCATCCATCCATCCATCCATCCATCCATCCATCCATCCATCCATCCATCCATCCATCCATCCATCCATCCTAGGGTTGTTTCCACCTTTCAGAAATAGAAATAAGGGACGCCCTGATTTCAGCAGCGCAGGAGCAAAAAAAAAAGCCCCAAAACTTCTAAACTGAATAAAAATGTGTTTATTTTATATGAAAAAACTAAATGTTTTGATTTAAAGTTTAAAGTGCTTTAATAGCATTGAACTTGCATGACTTTAGAGACAGCCAACCATACTAGCAACTGAAATATCCTCCTATGCTACGTATGTCCACATCAGCCCAGATGTATAATATAGCTACAGGTGAAGAATATGGTGTAAAAGTTAATTTATTTCAATAATTCTACTAGAATATGGTGTAAAAGTTAATTTATTTCAATAATTCAACTACAATATGGTGTAAAAGTTAATTTATTTCAATAGTTCAACTAGAATATGGTGTAAAAGTTAATTTATTTCAATAATTCAACTAGAATATGGTGTAAAAGTTAATTTATTTCAATAATTCAACTAGAATATGGTGTAAAAGTTAACTTATTTCAATAATTCAACTAGAATATGGTGTAAAAGTTAATTTATTTCAATAATTCAACTAGAATATGATGTAAAAGTTAATTTATTTCAATAATTCAACTAGAATATGGTGTAAAAGTTAATTTATTTCAATAATTCAACTAGAATATGATGTAAAAGTTAATTTATTTCAATAATTCAACTAGAATATGATGTAAAAGTTAATTTATTTCAATAATTCAACTAGAATATGATGTAAAAGTTAATTTATTTCAATAATTCAACTAGAATATGGTGTAAAAGTTAATGAAAATACGGTACAAATCGTGTCCCGTATTAGTTCAATACGGGACGCAACATTTTTTTCTCAAATAAAGGACAATTCCGTATTTTACGGGACGGGTGGCGACCCTAATCCATCCATCCATCCATCCATCCATCCATCCATCCATCCATCCATCCATCCATCCATCCATCCATCCATCCATCCATCCATCCATCCATCCATCCATCCATCCATCCATCCATCCATCCATCCATCCATCCATCCATCCATCCATCCATCCATCCATCCATCCATCCATCCATCCATCCATCCATCCATCCATCCATCCATCCATCCATCCATCCATCCATCCATCCATCCATCCATCCATCCATCCATCCATCCATTCATTAACCTACATGCTCATACTCATTGTCCTACAGGCATTTTAGAATCACCAATAAGCCGAAAGTGCATATTTTTGGACTGACGGAGGAAAACCCACATAGGCACAGAGAGAACAAGCTATTTCTACACAGGAACACGCCAATAAAGAGGCAATAATGGAAAAAAAAACCCTTTAAAAGAACAGCCAAAAGTTTTGGAACAGATTCCTATCTCGTAATCTTAGCATGAGCGGGAGTAGGGAGGAGCGGTATGCGCCTCTAAATGTTACATATGATCTAATCCGTACCAAAAGAGTTGCTAAAATGACATCTTTGGATTTAATGTGTATTAATGGTAATGTCTTTTTTTCTTGACGACATCAAAACCTTTTAGATGACAGGAAAAAAAGTAGCTTGTATGCTAAGATGAGAACCACACACAAGTTGTTGTTTTCCACAAAAAAGTGACTTAAAGAATTAGAGCTGTATTTAAGAAGACACGGTTTTGATGGGTTAAGTCAGGGGTCGGCAACCCAAAACGTTGAAAGAGCCGTATTGGACCAAAAACACAAAGAAACAAATGTGTCTGGAGCCGCAAAAAATGAAAAGTCTTGTATCAGCCTTAGAATGAAGGCAACACATGCTGCATGTAGCTGTATTAGTTATAACTTTTTTTCATTATGCACTCCGAGAAAAAAGTCAAAATGTCGAGAAAAAAGTCGAAATGTTGAGAAAAATGTAAAAATTTTGAGAAAAAAGTCTAAAAGTCAAGATGAATGTTGAAGTACAATCTTGAGAAAAAAGTTGAAATGTCGAGAAAAAAGTTGAAATGTCGAGAAAAAAAACGAAATGTCAAGATTAATGTTGAAGTACAATCTTGAGAAAAAAGTTGAAATGTCGAGAAAAAAGTCAAAATGTTGAGAAAAATGTCGAAATTCTCGAGAAAAAAGTCGAAATGTCGAGAAAAATCTAAAAATTTTGAGAAAAAAGTCTAAAAGTCAAGATGAATGTTGAAGTACAATCTTGAGAAAAAAGTCGGAATGTCGAGAAAAAAGTCGAAATATCGAGAAAAAAGTAAAGATTTTGTGAAAAAAGTCGAAATGTTGAGAAAAAAGTCGAAATGTCAAGATTAATGTTGAAGTACAATCTTGAGAAAAAAGTTGAAATGTCGAGAAAAAAGTCAAAATGTTGAGAAAAATGTAAAAATTTTGAGAAAAAAGTCTAAAAGTCAAGATGAATGTTGAAGTACAATCTTGAGAAAAAAGTTGAAATGTCGAGAAAAAAGTCGAAATGTCGAGAAAAAAAACGAAATGTCAAGATTAATGTTGAAGTACAATCTTGAGAAAAAAGTCGGAATGTCCAGAAAAAAGTCGAAATATCGAGAAAAAAGTAAAGATTTTGTGAAAAAAGTCGAAATGTTGAGAAAAAAGTCGAAATGTCAAGATTAATGTTGAAGTACAATCTTGAGAAAAAAGTCAAAATTTCGAGAAAAAAGTCGAAATGTCGAGATTAAAAAGGAAAGGAAAAAGAGAAAAAAGAAAAAAAGGAAAAATAACAAAAAAAAGGAAAAAAAAGTTCTAACACTTTTGAAAAAGCTCCAGGAGCCACTAGGGCGGCGCTAAAGAGCCGCATGCGGCTCTAGAGCCGCGGGTTGCCGACCCCTGGGTTAAGTGTTCTTAGATTTGTATAACAAGTCACCCTCAAAGATCTTTATCAGTTTATTTCTTTATTTTACAAAAATAATGACTGCTCTTCAGTTTCATATTTAGACACCTTACTGTTTCAGTATTTTTTTGTCTGGATAAACTGTAAAACAAGAACTACCCCAGCACAGTGTTGTACACTTGAGGTGAGTAAGAGTGTGTTTCTCTGCTTTTGTGGATCACAGCACCGGTCAACAGGAGTCTGTACAAACAGCGAGTGTCAGAAAGAGCTACGTCCTCCACGGATGTCCAAAAAGGGTGACAGAAGAACCACAGTTAACTGTACAGCTGCTCTGCTACCGCTTGTCTGAGTGAGGCCGTGTGCCGGTCTCCTCACAAGCAAACATCTTGCTCAGTATTCAAACGGCCAACCCTCGTGACAGCCGATCAACTGTTTGTGTTTTTGAGGGACGTCTGCTTCGAATGTTACGACTAGCCGAGGTAAGAGGTGGAGGACCGACTCCCAATCTGCCGGCCGCGTCCCGTCGTCCATCGTCCGCAACATCACCAACCTCTTCAGCTAATTTCATTCAAAATATTGAGTTTGTTTAGTCCTCTCTGCTACCAGTGTTGAGCGTTATAATCCACTCACCCTCGTGTAACGTTTACAAGTCTGGTTTCAGTGAAAGACCCTGCAAGCAGGCCAAAAGTATTTCCTTTCCTCCCCACCCCAATGCTGAAAAGCCAGCTGTTCTGACTGTTTCGATTCCTTTATCAGTGTCTTTAAACTTCAATCGTGCCCCCCAAGTAAGTCACTTAGTGGGTGTGTTGACGTTTTGGCGGGGGGACAAGGCCTGGGCGGAGGTGCCGGTTTGTTTTTACCCTGCAGCGGGCTGGCCGGCCCCCCGTCGCTGTCGGCTCTGTCCGTGGGGATGGGCGGGGGCGGCGGCGGGAGGCGAGGCAGCGACATGGAGCCGTGGTGGTAGTGGTGGTGATGGTGCGGGTTGTGGCGGTGGTGGTGGTGACCCGGCGTCACCGCCGACGGCGGGATGCGGGAGCAGGAGGACGCCGGAGGGGAGGAGGACGGCGGGGGAGGCGGCGGAGGGGTGAGCGTGGCGGGCCGCAGGCTCTGGATCCGCCGGCACTCCTGGCAGATGCGGACGTGGCTGCAGCTCTGCAGGAAGCTGCGCGGCAGGGCGGGCGGGGCCACCAGGGCCGCGGCCGGAGGGGGAGGAAGGGGGAGGGTGCTGGTGGTGGCGTTGGCCCCTAAAGGGTCCGCCAGGAGCCTCTGCGGGCCCGGGCCTAAGTCAGGTACTCCCTCCATGCCTCCGCCCAGCCCCGCCGGGCCTCCCGTCAACGGCCCCGCGCCGCTGTACAGTTTCCCGTTGCTGAGACGCATCTCACGCACCAGGCGGATGGGCCGGGGGCCGGCCAGGGCCAGGCGGGACGGGTGTCGCAGGACTCCGGTCCCGGTGCTGCTCAGGGGCCGACGCCGGCGCGAACGAGAATTCTTCTTACAAGAGACGGCGTTTCGAAACTCTGTCAACATCTCCTGACAGACAGAGACCTGCGAGACAGAGAGACACATCATCGTACGTACTAGCACCAAAACAGGAAAGTTATTTGTTACAAACCTTTAATTTAAAAAATGTTATTTTTCATTAATTATGTTTCTTTGTTACATTTCTCTTTGGTTTACCCTGTAATTTGTTTTTCTCACCTTCCTTTTGTGTCACCAATGTATAAAATACACACAAAAAATAATTGCAAGGACATACAAATATTTCTGAAAAATGTCTCTCTTAATATGAGAGCAACATTTTTTAACATTTTTCCTTTAACAACCTGTCGGAGTAGATTAAATGTTGAATAATGATATAATAATACATTTTTAAGTTTTTATCCATTTTAAAATTACCAAAATATATTTCTAAGTGAATTAATACAGACTTGGATTACATATTCCATTAGGTGTGTTATTATGATTTTTTATTTATTTAACATGTGCAAATATAATTTTTACAACTCTATATCCTCAAAGCAGACAATGTTTCGCGCCCCCCCAGAGATCTCTGGCGCCCCCAGTGCAATAATAATAATAACAGTAATTATAATAACACAATCATATGCTGTAACAATGCACCTTCCAATAATCATATCTGTCATATCTACCTCATTCTGCTGCACCTTTCACTTATTAAAAGTTGTATATATGTTAATGAGAGCTGTCATTTGTCTATTACCTATTTACAGTACTCGAGTTGTAAAAAACAATCAGGGGGGATGGTGGATTTTATCATATGGGGACAGATAATTTGTGCTGATTACAAATAATATAATATATTACAAATAATAGCACCTGCAGAAATACTGCAGGAATGACATAGCAGCAGTTAAATGCAGCCTTCTGTAAGCTTTAAATATCCACTGGGCTTACATCAAATACATCAAAACACAACAATAAAAAACACTTTTCTGAACTTATCAATATGACTCTGTCCTTCACAGGATAAGTAACATGGATCACTGCAAAAACTCACAATCTTAACAAGAATATTTGTCTTATTTATAGTTAAAATGTTTCATTTTAGTAAAAAAATGTAATTACACTTAAAACAAGAGTCATCACTGGAAAAAACAACAATTTTCAGCTGTTTCAAGTAGATTTTCACTTAAAATAAGTAGAAAAATCTGCCAGTGGGACAAGATTTTTTTTACTTGTAATGAGAAAATTTTTCTGGTGATGACTCTAAATGTTGAAATAGCAGTAAAACCACATTCATTGATGAAATGACATAAGGGATAGAAAGGGGGGATGATTTTGACCGTTTTTATTTCAGGGGGGGATGCCAAAAAAATGAAAACATTTCATATTAAAACGAAATATATTTGATTAATGTTTGTTGTATCTATGTGGGTATATGTATCTATGTCTGTTTAACTGGTCAATAATACACATTCGGAAAGTAATTATTCTAATTCTATTCTAGTAATTTTCTTTTCTAGTCTCATAGGAAGCGTAAACAGGATTCTGAATATGTACGCAAACAAATGTCATGAGAACTTTTCTGTTTCAGAGAGGAAATGAATGCCTGTATAATTTGAAGGGGAGAGAAAGTGAAGTCATGTGAACATGTTATGTTTTCATCAGTATTTGTGTTAATGCTCCGCAGCTTTCCACTCCCAACCAGCGTTATCTATAAATGCATTTGCATTCGTGTGTCTCACAATCAGCCCAGGAAAAACAGCCTGAGCAGAAAGTCAAATAAATGAGAGTGAATGGAAGTGAAAACACCAAACTGTATCTGCAAAGGACAGACGGATGGAATATAAATGTGCAAAAGGGGAGTGGACTGCTTCGTTTCTTAGCTGAAATGAAAATTATTTTCCTGCCGTGAAATTTCTTTTAAGTTCAAATCCAGTTTGGATTTAAAGCCACTCTAAACCACGATTATACTTTAAGCTACACACTGTATTTAACTACTGAGTAACTACTGATAAATTATAGTACTTTGTCTGTCATGTGCAAGACGTGCATTAACTTATAGGAGGTTTTAACCCTTGTGCCAAACTGTGTTTGGGTCAAAATGACCCAATTCTTCTATCCTTCTTTCCTCCTGCTCTCTCCTTCCTTCTTCCTTTCCTCTTTTCCTCCTTTTTTACCCTCCTTTACTCCTTTTTCTTCCTACCTCCCTTTCGTCATTCGTTCCTTTATTACCTTATTTGCTTTTCCTTCCTTCTTCCCTCCCTTCTTTCTTTACTTTTCTCCATTCCTTCCTCCCTCACTTCTTTCCTTTTCTCCCTTCTTTCCTTCCTTTCTCCCTTCCTTCCATTCCTCCCTTCTTTCCTCCCTTTCCTACTTCCTTCCTTCTTTCCTCCTTTCTTCCTTACTTCCTTCTTTCCTTCCTTCCATCTTTTCTCCCTTCCTTACTCCCTTTCCTACTTCCTTCCCTCTTTCCTCCTTTCTTCCTTAATTCCTACTTCCTTCCGTCCATCTTTTCTCCCTTCCTTACTCCCTTTCCTACTTCCTTCCTTCTTTCCTCCTTTCTTTCTTACTTCCTCCCTTCCATCTTTTCTCCCTTCCTTACTCCCTTTCCTACTTCCTTCCTTCTTTCCTCCTTTCTTCCTTACTTCCTTCTTTCCTTCCTTCCATCTTTTCTCCCTTCCTTATTCCCTTTCCTACTTCCTTCCTTCTTTCCTCCTTCCTTCCTTCCTTCCATCTTTTCTCCCTCCACCCTCCCTTGACCCAAAGACAGCACAAGGGTTAACATTGCAATCTTATGTCAAACATAAATAAGAGTTTTTGGACGACTCGTGCTGACCAAAGTCAAACTATATGCAGAAGCAGGATTTTAAGAAAACGTACAAATCTGGATGATCATGCAGATTTATGAACATGTGAGCAAATGCAATGTTTAGATGTGGATGTCAGTCCATCATCATGTAAAAAAGGTTTGGATGAAGGTTTACCTCGTCCGTCTCAGCGCTGCGGCGCGTTGACCAGACAAACTCCATGATGGCCACAAACACAGCGATGATGAGGCCGCAAATCAGGACCACGAAGATCCCACCAATGTTCTCCATGCCGAGGCCTGAGAAACCAAACAATGACGACCAAAGAGTTACTCTCATCTACTTCAACACAATCTGATCTTTAATCCTTCTTTCAGATCATTTCCTCAGAATTTCTTTAAGAAATGTCGGTCAAAACTTTAAACAATGACAGGTTGTATATCACTGACATTGCACACACATCCACGTTTGTACATATACTCATTTTAGACACGAAAACCAATATTTGAATGAATTAAAATTAGCATACAGTTGAAACCAGAAGTTTACAGACACTGTGCATTTTTTGTCTCACTGTCTGAAGTTAAGTCAGACTAAACCTCTCCTGTTTCAGGTCAGTCAGATTTACCAAAATTATTTCATTTAGCTAAATACCATAATAATGAGGGGGAATTTTATATTTACTTTATATTTACTGACAAGGGCCGACAGGCCACTCTGTGAGAGAAGCCATTATTCCTAAAGAAACAGACGGATTACAGTTTGTAAAAAGACACCAAAACAAAGACCTTCACTTCTGTAGACGTGTCCTGTGGTCGGATAAAAACTAAACTATGGAGCCGTTTGGCCATAATGACCAACGTTACATTAGGAGGAAAAGGGGGAAGTCTGTAGACCTGAGAACACCAGACCAACTGTGAAGCACGGAGGTGGCAGCATCATGTTATGGGGCTGTTTTACTCCAGCAGGAACTGGAACTCTTCATCCAATAGACGGCATCATGAAGAAAGAACATTGCCTGGAAATATTAAGGCAACATCTCAAGACGTCACCCAGGAAGCTAAAACTTGGGCGCAAATGGGTTTTCCAAATGGACAATGACCCTAATCATACTGCCAACATATTTAAAAAGTGGGTTGAGGACAACAGTGACTGCGTTTACATGCATCAATAACCCTTTTAAAACCCGAATATTGGCAAAAACCTGAATTTGCACGGCCATGTAAACACCAATAACCCCTTTGAATAACCAGAATTTGCTCATATTCGGGTTTTTAAAAACCCGAATATGAGCCCTGGGTTACTCCTTTTAAATCCTGAATATTGGGTCATGTAAACACCAAACTGAATATCCCCATCAAACGGAACATGAATTTGTTTTCTGCTCATGCTCTGTTCACAAGGAATCCTGGTCTTTTGAGTCCAGGAAGTTCTTATAAACACGGAGAAACACAAGACCAGGAGGAGACTAATCACTTCATAAATGTAATGAAGGATATGAACATTTCTGCATTTGTAGACGGTAGAAAGTACCGGGATAGAAGATTTACAAGAAGGTGAGAGAAAAGTTGCGCAAAGCAGCATTTGTTTTGAATTTGGATACAGGAAGAAGAAGCAGAAATGACGGGAATTGTGTCATGATGTTCTCCGTGCGTCGCTGGTTTGATCCAGATATCCTGAATGATTAATTACCATGTAAACGGAATATTCCCAATGTTTCAGTAACCGGAATATTAGCAATAACCCGAATTTTGACTGCACGTAAACGTAGTCAATGTCTTGGAGTGGCCATCAAAAAGCTCTGATCTGAATCCTTTCGAATATGAGTGGGCAGATCTGAAAAGGCGTGCGAGCGAGGCGACCAACAAACCTGACTCGGTTCCACCAGTTCTGTCCGGAGGAAACGGCCAGAACTCCAGCAGAGAACCGTCAGAAGCTTGTGGAAGGTTGATCAAAACATTAGACCCAAGTCATGCAGTCCAAAGGCAATGCGACTAAATACCAAGGAAACGTGTGTAAACTTTTGACCTCGAAAAAGGAAAATAAAATTATCCAAAAAATTCTCTCTTGGATTATTATGGCATTTCGGAAAATGAAATAATTTTGATAATCCTGAATGACCTGAAACAGAGGAGGTTTAGTCTGACTTAACTTCAGACAGTGAGACCAAAAATATTGTGTATTTTTGCACAGTGTATTTAAACTGGTTTTAAACGTATATCTTTCTCCAGGTGTCTCCTAGGTATGTGCAGTAGATGATGGTACAGTATCTGCAGTTTTATGCATCATATAGAGCTCCTTTATCTTCATTAAGATGTGTGAAAGTCCCTCGTAGATACATCGGTTTTTGTAGCAAAGTGTATTTTAATGCTCCTGGCATTTGGTTATTCTGTTCAATACTTCCCTGGAGATTACGAAAATAAATAAATAAGTAACAATTCCCCATCATTCTGTGGTGCTTTTATCTGAAATGACAAAGCAATAAAAAGAAGAATGTGAAGTCAGGAGAATACGGGCCCAACAATGGCTGCAGGAAAGTCTGTTCATTTCAAGAAAATGTGAGTGGATCAAGGACTTGCCCTCCAAAGGACATTTCAACAACTTTAATGATTTATTCTTCAGTTACCGAGTCTCGGATCATCACCTCTCAACTGCTGACTGAGCGCTGAGTTAACCCCTCCACCAGGCCGCCTGCTTTAAATACTGAGAGTTTCTCTCTGATAATCCCCCCAAAAAATCACACAGAATTCTCTTTGTAACAAATTTATCAACACATTTGCATCATTAAAATTTTCTAAAAACATGATTAATTTTAAGATCATGTGTTAACAGAATAAAGGAAGCAAACCCGTGAAAATAACTCAACCCTCAAACCTCAAACCCAACTAATACTGTAAATACTGATAGGATAACACATGTGTTGCCCAAGTACAACTGTCCAGTGGCATTGAAGCAACCTTTTTTTTCCAAATACTTGCAAATATTTATGTAAAAACCCCAAATGGATGCAACAAATTGCCTTGAACCGAATCCCAAAGCCAGTAACTATTTCTTAGGAGGACTGAGATTTTTATTTTGTTATCTCAATTCAAACAATAAGGAGTGAATGGAACAGGGAGTTATTTCTTCATACTTGGCATCAGCTGGCTATATAGGTATGGAGCCAAATCAAGGCCAAAAGTTTTGCTAATTTGAAAATAAAATTTGAACCTGAAAATTCTTTTTTACAGTTTCAATTTTATTTTTTTCAGTATCAGATCTTTTTTTCAGTTTCAAATCTTTTTATTTCAGTTTCAAATCTTTTTTTCAGTTTCAAATCTTTTTTTTCAGTTTCACATCTTTTTTTTTCAGTTTCACATCTTTTTTTTCAGTTTCACGTCTTTTTTTTCAGTTTCAAATCTTTTTTTTTTCAGTTTCAATTTTTTTTTCAGTTTCAGACTTTTGGCCCTGATCTGGCGTGGGGGGCGTGGCATCAACTGAGAGGGGCGTGGCATCATGAGTGACAGCAGAACAGAGAAGGCAGGGGACGTTCCTCAGTCATGTTGCCTTCAGGAAACGTAGGTTGCAGAAGTTATCAGTAGAAGTATGACTCAACACTGTATATACATCATATTCACGTGATTGGCAGTGGAAAAAACTGATATTAGTGACACATTTCTGTTTAAAAAGCTGTTTTAGACCGTACTTGGTAGTATGTGGAAGTGGGAAATGTCAAACTTTAATGTGTGGCTGTTGAACTGTACAGTCTGGCATAGTTTATTGCTTTTATACTGCGATTGGTGCCAAATACGGTCTAAAACAGCTTTTTAAACAGAAATGTGTCACTAGTATCAGTTTTTTCCACTGCCAATCACGTGAATATGGTGTATATACAGTGTTGAATCATACTTCTACTGATAACTTCTGCAACCTACGATTCCTGAAGGCAACATGACTGAGTAACGTCACCCGCCTTCTCTGTTCTGCTGTCACTCATGATGCCACGCCCCTCTCAGTTGATGCCACGCCCCCCACGCCAGATTAGGGCCAAAAGTCTGAACCTGAAAAAAAAAATTGAAACTGAAAAAAAAGAAGTGAAACTGAAAAAAAAAGACGTGAAACTGAAAAAAAAGGATTTGAAACTGAAAAAAAGAAGTGAAACTGAAAAAAAAAGATTTGAAACTGAAAAAAAAGATTTGAAACTGAAAAAAAGATCTGATACTGAAAAAAATAAAATTGAAACTGTAAAAAAGAATTTTCAGGTTCAAATTTTATTTTCAAATTAGCAAAACTTTTGGCCTTGATTTGGCTCCATATATAGGAGGCCCAGAAAAAAATGTATCCATTTCTCCAGAGGCAAATTCAATAAGAATACAGCCAAAGGAGCACCGACTCTCAAACAGCAGGGATTCTTGTAAAGACGACTAAAAGTCATCATCAGAGGATGCACATGAGGCTTTCTTGGATAACTGTGTGCTCAGTGATTTGTCCTTTCTCTCGAGAAGCTCATCAACTGGTCACTAACACTTCCCGTCCGGCAATCACTGTAACAACATATGTATCCGTGGTGCCTGCAGCTGTCAGCTGCAGATATGCAAGTATCAAAGGGTCATAGAGGGAAAAAGGTGGAAAATGTTCCACCAAAGACCACTTTTTAGTTGGTTGTTTGCATTTTTAATGACATTTTAAACCACATAAAAGAATGCAACAATCATATGCACACCATCATGAAATCAGCCCACTCCCTTGGCTGTGCTAAGGGACTGAAATGATTATTTGCAGGATTTCCATAACTGCTGATTTTTGTCTTTGTGAAGCACAGATAAACAGAAACAGATCAACAAATATTCTGTTTACGGCGTAATCAGCAACAAAGGGACTTGATTAGTCTTAATGGAATCCTAATGGCTGGTTTTTATCAGGTTTCGCACACATTCATGTATTTATCACATCAGGGGGCATCGCATTGATGCAAAATGATTCTCTGAAGTCCTAACTGAAAATTACAATAATCCAATGTTTCTCTAAGCTTGAATTCTTACAGATGAAATGTATTGTTTTTTTTCACAAAAGCAGGGCTTTTATCCACAAAAGAGCATTGCATGTAGTCATAAGTCTGCAAAACACAAGTAATACAAATCCCACACAGAGATTCAGATAATTATCTGGCTGATGTTGTTTTTCCTGCTGTGGGAATGAAGAAAACCCCACAAACAGATGACAGACATCGGCTGATCAATACATAGTTCATATTTCCATTTTTGTTGGCTGCTAAAAATCTAATCAGACTGAAACAGTCAATGAAGATAAACCTTGTCATGTTGTTGCAGTGAGATGCACCAGACGTAAAAAAACTAAACAAAACCCAAACCCTTATCTGTCAGTACGTACACATGCAGCGATTCAAGCTGGTTGCAGATCTGATCAGATAATGACATGCAGAAGATTGGATCAACTTGTCTGAGTACACATGCTGTTCTGAGATCAGACTGAATCAGATTGAATAAACCACTGTAACCAGAGCATGACTGACTCCGTGACGCTAGGTGGCGCTGTACCCGAGGTAACCATGGTAACCATTTCAACAAAGAGCCACTTCCGGTTGACCTCTGCTTAACAACAACAAGGAATGGAAAAAGTGCATTCTCACTGCTTTCCTATTAATAATCTGTCTAAAACAGCCTTTCTCAACCTTTTTTCAGTCATGACACCTTTCAAAGGTGAATAAAATCTCACGACACCCCAGAGTAAAATATAATTAAAAACCGCGCTGCATCTCTCTGACTGTAAATGCGAATCTTACACCGTGTCCACACTGCATGCGACGCGAGCGAGCGTCAGCGTCAAAAACAGTTCCATTGCTTTATGTTTTATTTGCACTGTCTATACTGGTTGCGAGCGACGCGGCGCGCCGTTTTGAGCTGGACTTTTGTCGCACGCCCTGCTTCTATTTTCTTCCTGTCGGTCGCGTTGAAAGCCGGTTGAAAGTTGGAAAAAAAAGGTGAAAGCGCTGTAGGAAACAGTCATTTCAATACAAGAACCTCAATAAAGTGGCAGCTGCTGGAGGGAGATCGCCAGGCTGGAAGGTTCTGATAAAATAATAAGATATAGCCTAACAAGAATCTTATCTTAATCTTATTTGGGCTTAATTTGTGCCGGATCCAACAAGATCTGGTACCTATTTGATCATTTCTCGTGTCCTCTGCTTTTCCCCACATCCCAGTAATGATGTGACATGTTTGCTGCATTTAACACCACGAACACGCCGCTCACTCCAGCTGTTCGCTGTTTCATTGCGTCGCCTCACGCCGTTATTTTGTTGTTTTTTTCCCCACTTTGGTCGGACGGTAGACCTGCTTATATTTTCTTCCTGCCGCCTGCGTTGAAAGTGCTGTAGGAAACAGTCATGGATGAGGAACGGCTGATCCAGTTAGTTGAAATGAGAAGTTATCTCTATGATTCCTCCTCATTTCACTACAAAAACCTCAATAAAGTGGCAGCTGCTGGAGGGAGATCACCAGAGAGCTGGCAAAGGGAGCGCACGGGCGGTTGGTGGGGAGAATAAAAGGAGAGTCTCGGGCGGGTGAATAAAGGCAGATTTATGGTTCCGCGTAAAATCGACGGCGTAGGGTACGCGGCGACGCGCACCGTTCGGTGAGTGCGCCGCGTACCCTACGCCATAAGGTCTGCGTTGGATAACGCAGAACCATAAATCAGCCTTAAGGCTGCAGGCGGCGTGTGAGCAACGGATGACTAAGAGGGAGAATAGTTTCTCCAGGAGTGGAAGCAACGCCGGGCCAGTTATGCCACAGTTTGCAGATGGATTGTTGATCCGTGGGCTAACGTGTTTGCTGGGACTATTTTGCGAGCTTTTGCAAAAGCGTGCATTTCCGAGGCGCCGCACGGCACGGAACGAGACTCTGACAGCGAGGAGTTCGGACTGGCACAGCTGATTTAGCGGAGCTCTTTAATGCAGAAACAGAGGATGAGACTTAATGGGTTTGATTAATGTAAAAACTGAAATAAAGTAGCCTACAATCAAACAAAGTTTTGCTCCCGCTGTATTTTTAAATGGCACGCTTGTGTGCGTTTGTGTGTGTGTTCTTGTGTGTGTGCCTTTTCGGTCGGTGCGCCGTGTGTGTTTCAAATACAGAAATGACACAAGACTGAGGCCTTTCCACACGGCGCCCGTATGGTCGCGAAAATACAGTATTTATATATGAAATGTCAGAATAGGAAATATTTTGACGACACCCCTGAAGCAGTCACACGACACCCCAGGGAGCTACTACTGAGCAGCGTCGCGTCTTTCACTTCCAGGTGAATCCCCTCCCCCGGGGGAAAACCCCACCCGGGGGAAAATCTCGAGCATGCGCAGACTGTAATATCTATGTCCCCGTTCACATGGCATTAACAAGGCGGTTGCGACTGGCTTATCTAGGTGCTGCAAGCGGGTTGATGAATCCAGTCTGATCAGATTACTTGACTGACTTAAGGTGTTCACATGCAGTTTAAAAGTCAGTACGATGTGTGCAAATGATCTCCAACCAGGTTGAATCGCTGCATGTGCACGTACTGACTGTCGCTAATGGAAATGCACACGGATAATATTGGTCTTTTGGAGAAAGACAGAAAGCAAGACATAAAATGGTGAACTAATGCAGTCTTTATCATGTCAGTCTTTTGTTCAGTATACACTACCCTATAAAAAACAAAACTAGCTAGAAAATGTGAGAGACTGGTTTAATACAAGAGAGCAGCAGTGTAGAGCTGTTCGTTGGCGACGTGACCCACATCCTTCAATCTGCTTCACAAGACAGACTTATTTCTTCTAATGCAGCCAGTCACATAATTGAAATGTTCAGTACATTCATGTTGATCAAATGTCTGAATAATACCAGCTTTCCCATTAGCATAACGTTAGTAAGCATAAGGAACCAACATTACCATGTGAACAAACTAAAATGAGGTTATCATGATTCATCTTCGCGTTGTCATTGCTTGCATATTAAATTCCCTACATTAAAACTTAACTTATCAAAGACCTGCAAAGCTGCTCTCAAGACAATTATCTCTTAACCCTTGTACTTTCCTTGGGTCAAAATGACCTAATTCTCCTGTTCCTTCTTTCCTCCTGCTCTCTCCTTCTTTCTCCCTTCCTTCTTTTCTCTCCTCGTACATTCTTTCCTTGTTTTTTCCTTAACTTCCTTCATTCCTTTTCCCTTCCTTCCTTCCTTCCTTCCTTCCTTCCTTCCTTCCTTCCTTCCTTCCTTCCTTCCTTCCTTCCTTCCTTCCTTCCTTCCTTCCTTCCTTCTTTCCTCCCTTCCTTCCTTCTTTTCTCTCTCCTTTCCTTCTTTCCTCCCTTCCTTCCTTCTTTTCTCCCTTCCTTCCTTCTTTCCTTCCTTCCTTCTTTTCTCCCTTCCTTCTTTTCTCTCTCCTTTCCTTATTTTATCCCTTCCTCCCTTCTTTCCTTCTTTTCTCCGTTCCTTCCTTCTTTCCTCCCTTCCTTCCTTCCTTCCTTCCTTCCTTCCTTCCTTCCTTCCTTCCTTCCTTCCTTCTCTCTTTTTTCCCTTCCTTCCTTCCTTCCTTCCTTCCTTCCTTCCTTCCTTCCTTCCTTCCTTCCTTCCTTCCTTCCTTCCTTTTTCCCTTCCTTCCTTTTCTCCCTTCCTTCATTTCTCTCTCCCTTCCTTCTTTCCTTCCTTCTTTCCTCCCTTCCTTCCTTCTTTTCTCCTTCCTTCCTTCCTTCCTTCCTTCCTTCCTTCCTTCCTTCCTTCCTTCCTTCCTTCCTTCCTTCCTTCCTTCCTTCCTTCCTTCCTTCCTTCCTTCCTTCCTTCCTTCCTTCCTTCCTTCCTTCTTCCCTTCCTCCTTCCTTGACCCGAAGACAGCACAAGGGTTAAGAAATGGTCTCCTCACAAAGACATTTCCATGTTGAATACAATAACAGCAGGGCAGGGAGTTTGATAATTACTCAGCGTTAATATGACTTCTCACAACATGTGAATTTAAACTACTCTCAGAGAGATTTTACAACATGGCGTTAAAAAGAGTCTATCATTTGATAAAGGAACTATAAAGTCACTCAAAAGTCCACTTTAAGGACCAAGAAGGCCACATGGGACACGAAATGCAAAACATTTAGTTGAAACACTTTTCATGGATAAGGGGGTAATGTAGTAAAGTTCTAAGGTGGGACTCATCACCATCGTAAGAAGGCACTGCAAAGGCAAAAGGAAAAAAGCTGTGGGCCTCCAGCATCATTCCTGGGCCCCTTTCCTTGATCTTTTCAGGCCACTGACATGTAGTGGTGACATTATTTTATTCTACTATCAGTGCCATGTTAAAAAGGGGGACCGGAGAGTGTGTTCCAACTACAGGGGGATCACACTTCTCCTCCTCCCCGGGAAAGTCTACGCCAGGGTCCTGGAGAGGAGATTACGGCCGATAGTTGAACCTCGGATTCAGGAGGAACAATGCGGTTTTCGTCCCGGTCGTGGAACACTGGACCAGCTCTATACCCTCCGCAGGGTGCTCGAGGGTTCATGGGAATTTGCCCAACCAGTCTACATGTGTTTTGTGGATCTGGAGAAGGCATTTGACCGTGTCCCTCGTGCCATTCTGTGGGGGGTCAGTGAGTATGGAGTCCGGGGCCCTCTACTAAGGGCTGTCCGGTCTCTGTATGATCGAAGCAGGAGTCTGGTTCTCATTGCCGGCAGTAAGTCAGACTTGTTCCCGGTGCATGTTGGACTCCGGCAGGGCTGCCCTTTGTCACCGGTCCTGTTCATAATTTTTATGGACAGGATTTCTAGGCGCAGCCAGGGGCCGGATGGGATCCGGTTTGGGAACCTCAGGATTTCATCTCTGCTTTTTGGGGATGATGTTGTCCTTTTGGCTTCATCGGACCAGGACCAGAATCTCTCGATTTACCGGTCAATCTACGCCCCTACCCTCACCTATGGTCATGAACTTTGGGTAGTGACCGAAAGGACAAGATCGCGGATACAAGCGGCCGAGATGAGTTTCCTCCGCAGGGTGGCTGGACGCTCCCTTAGAGATGAGTTTCCTCCGCAGGGTGGCTGGACGCTCCCTTAGAGATGAGTTTCCTCCCTTAGAGATGAGTTTCCTCCGCAGGGTGGCTGGACGCTCCCTTAGAGATGAGTTTCCTCCCTTAGAGATGAGTTTCCTCCCTTAGAGATGAGTTTCCTCCGCAGGGTGGCTGGACGCTCCCTTAGAGATGAGTTTCCTCCGCAGGGCGGCTGGACGCTCCCTTAGAGATAGGGTGAGGAGTTTGGTCACCCGGGAGGAGCTCGGAGTCGAGCTGCTGCTCCTTCACATTGAGACGAGTCAGCTGAGGTGGCTTGGGCATCTGTACCGGATCCTCCTGGACGCCTCCCTAGGGAGGTGTTCCAGGCATGTCCCTCCTCCCTAGGGAGGTGTTCCAGGCATGTCCCTCCGGGAGGAGACCCCGGGGAAGACCCAGGACACGCTGGAGAGACTATGTCTCTCGGCTGGCCTGGGAACGTCTCGGACTCCCCTTGGAGGAGCTGGAGGAAGAGCTGGAGGAAGAGCTGGAGGAAGAGCTGGAGGAAGAGCTGGAGGAAGAGCTGGAGGAAGAGCTGGAGGAAGAGATGGAGGAAGAGCTGGAGGAAGAGATGGAGGAAGAGCTGGAGGAAGAGCTGGAGGAAGAGCTGGAGGAAGAGATGGAGGAAGAGGTGGAGGAAGTGTCTGGGGTGAAGGAAGTCTGGGCATCTCTGTTGAGGCTGCTGCCCCCGCGACCCGGGAACGGATAAGCGGAAGAAGATGGATGGAATGGTTGGATCAGTGCCATGTCATTGTTTTGTGAAATGTTTGAGTCAACATAAATTCTAGGGGTGTAACAATGTATCGTGCCACGAAATTTCGCAATACAAAAACGTCACGATATGTGTCGTGGAGGTGACAAACTGTAGCGCCATATCGGGTTATTAATATTAATATATTGTGTTTACTAGTAACATCCTATTGGTGCAGCGGGATCACGTGACGACCTCGACCCGCAGATGAAAATCTTATTACGCTCAGAAGAAACTAGTACCGTTTTACGGTCCCGATCACGGGACTCTTGCAGGGTTTTGAGCTCCGAACTTTTACTTCTAAGGTGAGCATGAATCAATCTTTTTTATGATGTAAAGATTGTGTCGTCCCCAAAGGTGGAGGATGAAACGATAACGAGGTTTACCTTACGGCCTCAGGCTGGAACATGTGAAGCTCTTAGCTCTGGTAGAAGATAAATAACAGTCATGTTGCATTTGGATTTTGGGACTTTTCATAGTTTATTTATTTACTTTTATTTATTTATTTAAGGAAAATGGTTGGCCTGGCTTTCTCTTTAAAACTTAAACAGTTATAAAACATTATAAACTGTAACAATAGAGCAAATGCACAGTATTGTTTTGTATTTTGTGTCTCTCAAATAAAAGACCATTTTTTTCCAGTCATATGTTCCTCATTCAAGGTTGTTAAAAAAATACTGTTATAATATCGTATCGTTATCGTGACCTCAATATCGTGTAACGTACCGTATCGTGAGATTAGTGTATCGTTACACCCCTAATAAATACCAGGCGGCAATGACACCAAACCAGAATGCGATCATGATGGAAGGACTTGAGACTGTTGCTTGGTAGAAGTTCCTGAAAGCTTTTGGTGGGAGATGGTTTTTGGAAACAACCACTTGTAAAACTCTAAAACTACCCTGTACTCCCTCCAATGGAAATCCACCTAATGTGTGGCTGATGTTTGCAGGTGGAGGTTCAGACTCCAACCTAGTTTGCCACATGAGCAAAAATGGAACCAGAAAGGTGCAATGTCTGACTTTTGTCTCACAGAAGTGGCTAATCATCATGAAGTGGTGACGCCATGCAATTAATGGCCATCAATGTTAATGCTGGTTTGGTAGATGGTTCTGAAAAGATGAACTCATAAGGCATATCACCTTATTTTCAGACAGTAGATGGCACTCAAAACCCAACCCTTTCAAACCCTTTCTGTCTTAAATTATAAAATATATCTCACTGTCAATACAGACCAAAACCACTGCAAGAACTCAAAGCGTGGCTTCAGAAAACCTTCAGAGAGACAGAGACGGACTCGTTTGTCTGCAGAACATTTGGCTCCATCCGTCTTCCTGCAGACTGTTGACACTGGTCTAGATACACTACAGCTTGACCAGTTAACCACTAATTGTTCCACATTTTTAATGACTGCACCATCTGCTGTGGCATTTTGTCTCAGTTAAGCTTTGATGGTGCACCCTGAAAAACCGTCTGCTGGCTCGTTACAGTATATCCCTAAAAGATTAATCTCTGTGTCAATCAGTGACTGTTTTTGATAATCTGTTAGGCACATTGCTTCCAATATTAATTGCAGTGTAATTAGTGAATCAGCAGAAAATGCAATTAATCACAATTCAGATAATCACTTTAAGACATTTGTGAGGTTGATATACGACATCCAAGAGGTGATGAGCTGTCACTGTACATTTAGCATTTGGGGAGGCTCTAGATGAAAACAGACGCACTCATTTGTCTGCAAAGAACTTGTGATGGACACGTTCAAGGATATTTTCTGACAACATCTACAAATCACTTGTATGTGAAATAAGTAGCCAATTTACCAAAATGATGGTCTTGATGAGACAATTAAAGCTCTAAAATGAATCAGCAATGGCAAACTTGCTAATGTGTTCAATAAGTAAGTGGTGCTGTTTTTTTTATAATTAATAAAAATGATCCAAACTCTTCTTGGTTCATCACATCTGAGTGTGAGTGTGTGGGTCATTTGAAACACTTTAAACCACTTGTAGGCTACTTATTTTTCTTTCCCATCAATATTTGTGTTGTTAGCAGCAGCAGCTTCTCATGTTATTTCAAAACAGATCACAAAAGGCCACAAAAATCTTTTTAAATTAGATTTCCTTTACCTGTAAAAAAATGTAATACAACAAATTTAGCTAAAAAATCTAACCTAAACATCTGTGTCCTTGAAAGGAATTCTACGAATGAATGGAAATGCTTAATTTAGCCCAGGGGTCGGCAACCCGCGGCTCTAGAGCCGCATGCGGCTCTTTAGCGCCGCCCTAGTGGCTCCTGGAGCTTTTTCAAAAATGTTTCACCTTTTTTTTCTTCTTTTTTTTCTTTTTTTCCTTTTTTTCTTCTTTTTCCTTTTCTTTCTCTTTTTTCCCTTTTTTTCTCTTTTTTTCCTTTTTTTCTTCTTTTTTTCCTTTTTCTTCTTTTTTTCTCTTTTTTTTTTCCTTTTTCTCTTTTTTTTCTCAACATTTCGACTTTTTTCTCGAGATTATACTTCAACATTAATCTCGACATTTCGACTTTTTTCTCAACATTTCAACTTTTTTCTTGACATTTTCGACTTTTTTCTCAACATTTCAACTTTTTTCTCAACATTTTGACTTTTTTCTCGACATTCCGACTTTTTTCTCGACATTCCGACTTTTTTCTCGACTTTTCGCCTTTTGCCATTTGCCTTCATTCTGATACAAGACTTTTCATTTTTTGCAGCTCCAGACATATTTGTTTTTTACGTTTTTGGTCCAATATGGCTCTTTCAACATTTTGGGTTGCTGACCCCTAATTTAGCCGTTTAAACAACCACATGAGTGTGTTCTGGTTCTGATCTGCAGACTATTCTCTCCCGTCACAAGAGGACTCCCACCTTTGGCTCGGTGATCCTCCTCTTTGGGACACTGTCCTCCTTCCCACCAGCGTCTCTTCAGGATCTCCAGCCTGTTGCTTTCTTGCATCTGCAGGATCCCCAGCGTGATCTCGTCCCTGTACGGAGAGCCTGAGCACAGAGAGCAGAAGAGCACCGTCTCACCTCAAACTTAGTCTTTCATTGTTTTTTATTCATTCTTTGAATTTAACCAACATTAAATTCAAAACCAAAACAGTTTTTACAGAAAACTTTACTGGCGTCAGGTTTTCTCAAGGCCCCATCAGATTACCATTGTTAGGGCCCGAGCACTAACAAGAGTGCGAAGGCCGTATTGTATCTGTAGGAATTCTGTTCCTTGTTTTTTTCCTTCTTCCGACGAAAGGAGGGCCTTTTTTTCCCCCTAAACTTGCCCCAAAAGTCACCAAATTTTTCACCAAGCCAGGCCTGGCGAAAAATGTGATATTTAATGGTTTACATTAATGGGCGTGGCAAAATGGCTCAACAGCGCCCCCTAGAAAACTTTGTGCCTCAAGCCCCACAATACGGTTTGACGTACATGCACCAAAATTGGTACACACCTGTATCATGTCGCAACTTAAAGAAAAGTCTCTTGGCGTCATGGCTGAAACTAAACAGGAAGTCGGCCATTTTGAATTAATTGTGTAATTTCTGCGCAATTTATGCCATTCCTTCGGCAGTTAATGCAGCCCGAACCGTAACGTGCACCCAGGTGTGTTATACATCAAAATGTGCGTCTCCATCCTGCGACGATGCATATTACTTTTCTCAGTCAAAAGCGTTACCGTGGCGACGTTAGACGCCAAAAAGCGCGCCCCCCCCTTCATCTGATTGGTCCATATTTGATAGTTCCTACTTTCTACCATAACTTTTGGATGGGTTGATATAAAGACTTGTGGGTGGTGTCATCGGACTTGAGTACTTGACCTTCATTGGCATGAATTAGCCCCGCCCCTTCTTCTGATTGGTCGATATTAGATAGTTCCTACTTTCTACCATAACTTTTGGATGGGTTGATATAGAGAGTCGTGGCTGGTGTCATCCACTAAATGTCCAGGTCTGAAGAATCTACATGAAGTCATACAAGCTTCCACTGCAGCCTGAACGTGCACAAGGGTGGAGGGCCCGTTCATCGCTGCTTGCATCTTTAATTGTTCTTTTTTTTTTTGTTTGTTTTGTTTTTCTACAAACTGGCTTATAACTCAGGCCTGATTTTTCTACTTGTCCAATGTCGTAACAGTGATGTTGCAACATACTGACCTGAATTGTATTGTAGTTTTATTACATTTATCCTCTTTGGTTTAATTAAACTTCTATGTGTTTACCTTTTTCAAATTGAACTCTTAACTGGCATGGGTCAAATGCTGATCCCATATTTTCACGAGTTGAAAAGCCTTTGCTCAAAACTTTTTTCATGAGATTTTTGGGTTAGAAAAAACCCGAAAATTTGAAGCATCGTAACTTCAGCTGACAACACACTAGATCAGTGTTTCCAAACTCTGCTCCTAGAGGACCATTGTCCTGCATGTTTGTCATGTTTGTCTGCTTCAATGCACCCTGATACAGTTGGCTGTGATTAACAGAGATTAACAGATGTACTGATGCAGGGAAACATCTAAACTTACAGGACTTAGGCTTGGGAAGCACTCCACTAGATGACAGATATATTTCTCTCTTCTGAGACTTGAAAGAGTTTTAAAGGATTAACCCTCTCATATCTAAAGACTATAAATCAAAGTTTTAGGTGACATGCTTAAGACTGTGGATCTCGCAGGGTAACTACAACCAAATTCCTATGTGGATCAAAGGTCATCAATGCTCCCAATCAGTTATTGATAAACGCTGCATCATGGAACGACAGAATCTGCACGAGATGAGATAAAAGACTTGCAGTCTTACTCAACATGTCAAATCTTTGCTAAAAGGCAAAGCCATAGAAAAGACTGCTACAATTTACTCCAAGTGGCCTCAGACTCTGACCCTCAACTTGTGCAAGACTCTTTGGCCACGTTTCCAAATAGTCGGGTATTTACAAAAACTGATATTTCCCCCTCTACGTTTTGAAAAATACCATCATTTCCACAAACATAAATATCTGTTAAGGTGCTATGAGCAGCCAGACCTACAGGGGGCAGTGTAACGAGAAGATAAAGTCATGCTAGCCAATCAGAATCCTGGAAAAAAACATCAACAAATGACACGAGTAACTTCCAGTTACTTCCAAGATGAACGAGAGTCTTTCGTTTGGAGTGACAGAGAAGTGGAGTTACTTTTAAGTGTGACTTTAGAATATAAAACAGGTAAAATACAATAAAATATTGACGGTGGCCAAACAAATTGTAAACACAGGTCGCACTCATGACGCTGGTGACGTTTCTGTCTCATAATGTGACATTCTGAAGCCTAAATGTCCGTTTCCCTCCGTTTACAAGCAAACATGAAAACAGAGTTTTTGAAAATCTCCACTTTGGCCGGAGTTTTCAGAAATGATGGTTTTTGGTGACTTTGAGCTTCATTTTCGTGTAAACAAATGGTCAAAACGTATGAAAACACCACCGTTTTTGCTCCGTGTAAACGGGGCCTTTATGACTGTTCTCTGCAACTATAGTCCCGTTCACACAGCGCTGTGTTCCACTACCGTTGTGCCTTTTGAGTGAAGGGTCTCTGCTGTGGGTCTGAAGGTGTAATGGAGCTGCATTGAGTTCTGTGTGAATTGGCAGTGTGGAAATACATAACTGGGGCACAGGGATGGCTGCAGACTGCACATAGGATCAAATTGGGCCATCTGAGAGTTTTCAACCCCCTGTTGCCATGCATGGAAACATAGAAGAGCCTCCACCAGCTGCAGCTGTCTGTCACCCTCCCCTGCTTTCCAGTAGGAATGGGTGATATTTTACCGTCACGATAAACCGTCAAAAAAATTCCCCACGGTAAGAATTTGTCATCTCGCGGTAAAAACGATAAATTCCCGTCGATGACGTTTTTGTGTAACAAACATGGCGGAAGGCGGATCTGAGAGCGAGGAGCTGGTTGTTAAACGAATTTCCAGCTCTGGAACTGGTTTGGATTTAAAAAGAGAGACGAGGAGCAAACATCATCTATTATGTGCAGAGTCTGCAAAAAAACAGTGAGTGCAAAGGATGGCTATATATTTTTATTCTTCATCATGTTGTCTTTTGCACTATTTTGTTAGCCAACAGAAGGAAATGGTTGTTACATTTTGATATAACGTTTGACTATTACGAAAAACAAATTGCAATAGTATCTAATTTGTGTCATGTTCCAACCACAGGTTAATCTGAACATTTTATTTATATTAGAAGAAGTCATCACTGATAGGATTTTATTTTCAATGAACTTTTATTTATTTGTCCTGTTTCTTTATTTATCAGGTTGGATTTTTTTCTACTTTGTGATTTTATAAGCTAAGAAAACTTGAAGGACAAGGTACTTTTGCTGTTTGCACTGTTATCCCACTGTTTAAGCCAAACAGTTTGAATAAATGTTGAATCTGTTCTTACATTTCAAACTTGTTTCATTTGAGTCATTACAGTTTTGCAGTACAGGTGTACTAATTTAATTGTTTTTTATTAATTTAATTTAATTGGTGTAGTTTAGTATTTAGTATCTTTTAGAGCAGTGATTTGGCTCCAAAGACTGAATGTGGTGATAGATTTATAGTTACAAAGGTGGAGTTGAATTGGTATTTTTTTTTAATCATCATTTTTATCGTTATCGGGATAAATGCCAGAAATTATCGTGATACATTTTTTAGTCCATACCGCCCATCCCTACTTTCCAGTTACCATCACACTCCGAAGCCAGTAGTTAGGGGTAACCTGAGGCTGGTACTGCTGCACATCCCACAAGAACAATCATTAAGAAATATATATATATATATATATATATATATATATATATATATATATATATATATATATATTTATATATATATATATATTTTTTTTTTTTTTTTTTTTTTTTTTTTTCATCAGCATTTATTCAGTGTCGTGTTTTATTCAGTGCAGACTTAATAAATCACCGGTAACCGGAGACATTAGGGACTGATTGTTGACTGTGGAGGAAAGAAGAATAAAGGGACGTTCTTTAGATTGTTAAAGCCATAATGCTTAGTGAACCTGCAGACTGAGGGGAATACTGCACTATGGGCTCTCTGGGTATTTCACTTATATTACAGTACAATATTACATTCTTAATACAGATTAATGACAGTTTCGTCGGCGTCCTAACAAAAGAATCAACTGCACAAAGAATGCGTTCACACAGAGCCTTGGAACTCGCCATCCGGCTCATATTTTGTTCATTCATTCATTTTCTATACCTGTTTAATCCTGTACGAGTCATGGGGATCTGCTGGAGCCGATCCCAGCTCGCTACAGGCAGAAGGCAAGAGAACACCCTGGACAGGTCTCCAGTCCATCGCAGGGCCACTTACAGGACTGTCTCAGAAAATTAGAATATTGTGATAAAGTTCTTTATTTTCTGTAATGCAATTAAAAACAAAAAATGTCATACATTCTGGATTCATTACAAATCAACTGAAATATTGCAAGCCTTTTATTATTTTAATATTGCTGATTATGGTTTACAGTTTAAGATTAAGATTCCCAGAATATTCTAATTTTCTGAGAAGATCCAAAAGATCCAATCTGCAAACTGGTCAAAAGAAATCTCCACTTTGCTGCTCATTAATACCTCGTCACTCTTGTTAACGTATAGTAATCTTGTCTAAAACCAGCAGAACATCCATAGAAATCCATATCCATAGAAAACATAATTGTTTGAGAAAACACGTTTTTATTTTGTCCTTTGAGGAGAGTGCAATTTCCAGTTGGGAGCCACATGCAGCTCTTTAGCGCCGCCCTAGTGGCTCCTGGAGCTTTTTAAAAAATGTTTGACCTTTTTTTCCCTTTTTTTCTTCTTTTTTTTCTTTTTTGCCTTTTTTTCTTTTTTTCCCTTTGCTCTTTTTTTTCCTTTTTTTCTTTTTCTTTTCATCTTTTTTTTTTCTTTTTTCCTTTTTTTCTCTTTTTTTTCTTCCTATTTCCTTTCCTTTTTAATCTAGATTTATTTATTTGCACAGTTAAAAATTACACAAATAAAAGTAACGACTTTACAAATTAAAGTTCCTTTTTAATCTCAACATTTTCACTTTTTTCTCGAAATTTCGACTTTTTTCTCGACATTTTGACTTTTTTCTCGAGATTGTACTTTAACATTAATCTCAACATTTCGACTTTTTTCTCAAAATTTTGACTTTTTTCTCAACATTTCGACTTTTCTCACGAAATTTTGACTATTTCCTCGACATTTCGACTTTTTTCTCAACATTTCAACTTTTTTCTCGACATTTCGACTTTTTTCTCGAAGTGCATAATGAAAAAAAAAAATCTGCCCCCAGTTCTAACTAATATAGAAACATGCAGGATGTGTTATCTTCATTCTGAGGCTTATACAAGACTTGTCAGTTTTTGCGGCTCCAGACATTTCTTTTTGGTGTTTTTGGTCCAATACGGCTCTAAAACATTTTGGGTTGCCGACCCCTGATCTAGACGAACAATACACACTCAGACCTACGAGCAATTTATAATCATCATAGAGTCAACATAACATACGTGCTTTTGGGCTGTGGGAGAAAATCTGAAGAAAACCAACGAAACCATGAAGAGAACCACGCAGACGCCAGACTGAAGGATTCCTGCTGGGAACGGGAGTCGAGTCGGGAAACCGCTAAACCACTGCTGATCAAAATGCACCAAAATGAGTTGATGTCAAAAATCTTCCATGCATCTTTTCTATTCATTTAACCTTTAATAACACTGAAGACTGTCATGTTTGATAAAACAGTTAATTTCATAAAATAGCCACCCAGCAGGAGTTAATTTCCTTAATAGTCAAGGGGCAACTTTATAAAAGAGCCTCCGTTAAGACTTTTGCTCACATGTCTGGGTAAAGTTTGACAACCTATTTTTTTTGGTAGAACAAATCTATAGAAGGAATTTTAGGGGTGTTGTCATCTTGAATTCTTTTGCTGGTGACCACTAGAGGCGCTAGAATATTTAAGTTCTCAATTCAGGCATATGGTCAGTTTTAATTTAAAATATTGTATATCTAAGGAAATAGATAAAACAATACTAAAAAATCCTTTATGAATCATATTGTAATATTTTAGCCAATATTGGATACAAAATATCACTTTTTTATAGACGTTTTTTGACACAGCTTGCCTTGCTAGCTTGCCTAGCTACCTAGTTGCTTAAATTAGCATAACATCCCATTACTAGTTAGAATGCAAAAAAAAAGATGCTTTTTATGTGTGTGTTAAAAACGCCTGTAAAAAAGTCATATTTTTTTAACCAATATTGGACAAAATATAGCAATACAATAAAAAAAGTTTCTCAATTGGTGTTTTATCCATTTCCCTAAATATAAAATCTTGAACATTGAAGATTTTGCATATAAACTGTACATTTTGACCATTATTGTGACCATATGCATGAATTGAGTATTTGAATGTTACAGCGCCTCCAGTGGTCACCAGCAAAAAAATCCAAGATGACAACACCCCTATTATTCCTCCTAGGGGTTCCTTCTAACAAAAAAATAAGGTTGTCAAACTTTACCCAGAAGCGTGAGCATAGTTATCAATCTTAGGGTTTGCCCCCTGACTATAAAGTAAATTATTGAAAGGGATGTGCGCTGTATTCACTAAATCAGTTTTAACATAACTCCTGGCAAGAAAGAGTTGGATGTTCAAAAATTATTCGAACAAAGACCCAACTACATTTCAATAAAAGCCCATTTAATGCACATTCCTAAATTCCTGCTCTTACTAATAATGCTGGTTGGTTATTTCCTGCTGAGCTGTTTTACAACAAAGACGCTTCAGAAAAGTGTTGTACTCTACGATCTACTGTTAGTCTGAGATTTGAAGAGAACTAAAAACAGAATGAAGAGATAGAGATTCACAATGTGAGAAAAATGAAATTCTACAGTTCTCAAATGCATTATGATTCAAAGTTAAAGATTAAAAATGTCCATCTTTGTACATTTAAAACCCGTAATTGGGCTGTTAACCTCTCGGTTCACGTCACCGTTCCCTGGATTCCTTCTTTGACATTCTGCTCACAGGTAATACACATTCTCATAAAGTGGAAATGAAAACGCAAAACCTGCAACTGCATCTTTTATAGAAATCACTGTGTGTCATGGCACAGCTGAGGTCTGTGTGCATGTGTCGTGGGCAGCAGACGGCTCACATAAATATAGATCTCTGAAAGGCAAGGCTGGTTTTGATGACAGGCTATTACGCTGAAACACTCGGCAGGAGCAGCCGCTGCCAATACTGTCCTTTAAACATTATGAGCTGCAGTAAAACGAAATGTTAACAGTAAAGTCAAGTAAGAAATGATATATCTCTTGGCTTGTAAATAGTTAGGTTTGGAAATAATTGGTCACAGAAATGCTTTGTAAGTACATACAGAAATACGAGCACCAGACTCTGATTAATGCGAGGTTACGGACTCAGAACCAAGTCCTGGATAAGGTTACCGTGTATCTTGTAAAGAAAGAAAAGTCAAACGGTGGAGATTTTAGTTTATTAAAAGGAGCATTTTGGATTTACAACAACCGTTGATCTAACATTAGATCAAAATTATGTGAATCAAAGATGTTTTGAGTGAGAACGGAGCAAAATGCATTACTGTCAGCACTTGGGCCTTTAACCTTCCCTTTAACCTAATCTGTTGCCTAGGAACAAGCGTCCAAAATCAAATGAAAATAAAAAAATAAATAAAAGGTCAGTATCGCAAAAACTTTAATAAATGGCATAATGAGTTTGTACGGTCCGTTAGTGCCAATCAGGCCGAGTGTTTGAAAGTTTGAACGATGTCTCTACGATAAAGTTCGGCCGAGCAATAAGCGTCCGAATTTTCACCTTTTTTTTGCTTTTTGGCAACTAGCGTTGCCACGGTAACCCCTATTACTGAGAAAAGTAATGGCCATCGAGGCACGATGGAGACGCATCTAACGATGTATGACATGTATCCGTAAACATTACGGTTCAGCCTACATTAATGGATAGTTTTTTTTTTCACCATGGTAAAAAACCCCATCCGAATGAATGGGGCCATTTGGCCTGGATTTTGACAAAAAATTTCCTTAAATCACAGCTTCATGAAATTTGAATATGTTGAAGGTCACAGCGTGCCGAGTCGGGGAACATTTGTACGATGTCTCTACGATAACCTGTTGCCTAGCAACAAGCATCCAAAGTCGGACTGAAAAAAAATAAAAAAAAGAAAGGTCATTATCACAAAAACTGTAATAATTGGCATAATGACGTTGTACGGTTTGTTAGTGCCAATCGGGCCGAGTGTTTGAAAGTTTGAACGATGTCTCTACGATAAAGTTCGGCCGAGCAATAAGCGTTCGAATTTTCGCCTTTTTTTTTGCTTTTTGGCATCTAGCGTTGCCACGGTAACGCTTTTGACTGAGAAAAGTAATGCCCATCGAGGCAAGTTGTAGACGCATCCAACGATGTATGCCATGCATGGGTGCACATTGCGGTTCGGGCCGTATTAACGGACGAAAAAAGAGTGCGGAATAATAAGAATAAGAAAAGGGAAACCTTTTCTGGAGACTAATATATCGTCTATATATTTTTTGGGGATTTTTTTCCCACATCAGTGCGGGGTCATGCTGTACACCCGCTGGTGCGCAGTGGGACTTTTGCGACTTTAGCTTGTTAGCAAAATGCTAGCAACATTGCCCTTTGGGCCATTCTGGACGATTGCAATATGGTCATGCCACTACTTGGTATGCCCATAATTAACAACAGGAACAACGTGATCAATAACGGCCTGGGATCTTGTGCACAAAGCAGAGAGCAAAGTTAACAAGAATAAACTAAACACAAGTTTCCAAAAAAACACAGAATCTCTAAAATAAAAAAATCAAACAACCTGATAATTGTTATAATACAAAAAGTCGGTTAGGTCTGTATTTGGTCTATTTCAGACCGATGTTGTTATTTTGTTCTTTGCATCTGTGCTTGTTTTTCTTCATCCACTCATCTTCCTCTCCAGTCCATTAAAAAGCGACACTGACTGCCACAAAATGTCAGGAGAGTGTGTGGGCTGTATTTCAAAGCAAAACAAAATTAAAGATGAATCAATTACATTTTTACTGGATAGATCTTTTTCATCTTGGATAGAGAATCATTCATTTCTCAACCTTTTGACACCATTTTCTTTTCATTTATTACAAGACTGATTTAATGACGCTTCATGCTTAAAACCCGGCCTGCCAAGTTTTAAAAAGAAAATGAAATGCAGGCAATTTCCCCATCTCTTAAATTCTGGACACCATTGAAGAAATATTCTTTTTTTTTTCAATTTTCTTTCAATTGCTCCTATAAACCCTTTATTTCCATTTACGCACACATTTGTCATCTCTTTTTAAAGTTGAGATATCTATAATATTTAAAATCAGGTTTTCCATCAGGGAAGTCCTGCTGGTTCACCTGGATCCTGGAAAAGCATCAGTTTTACACTTACAAAAAAAGTTCCCATCTAGAAATACACCCAGTATTCTTGAGCTAGTCAATACTATCTTATTTTGAGTAAAAATATCTCTGCAAATGGGGTAAGGAAAAATATATTGAATAGATGTCAAATAATTAGCAAAAAAAGTAACTTTCTTGAGACAGTTTTGTACTTTCTTAGAAAGGAGTTTTTGCAGCATAGACTTGGAATCAGCTTGAACTGGTTTTCTGACAAAAGCAGCTAAGTGCTTGTGAACATAAATGCATCCAAATGGATTTGGCAGGACTTTATACTCGATATTCAAAGATCTGTGGAATACATTTTTAGAGTACCAACAACTTAAGGCCATAATAAATAAAACATATAAAATTAGCCAATTAGACTTACAACTTCCCGCTAGGATAATACATTTATTGAATCTAAGCACTTTAAAGTTGTTATCAAAACTCTACAGGTTAGTGTCTAAACTGGACAATTCAGTCTCTCTCCCGATCTCCAAGTGGGAGGCGGATCTCTCTCTGAATACCGACCAGTTCTCTTGGTCACAAATATGCTTAAATACGTTTACTATGACTAAGAACCCAAACTTACAACTTATACAGTACAAAGTTCTTCATAGAATACACTATACTGGACAAAGGATGTTCCAGATGGGCTTTGTCACCTCTAATATCTGTTCACAGTGCACAGAGAAAACCCCAGATAATGATATGCATGCTTTATGGTTCTGCACACCGGTACAGAGGTTCTGGAAGGAGATTTGTGAGGTTTTATCCACATGGATCAACTACAGAATCCCAGTGTGCCCCACGGTATGTATATTAGGTCACCTGGGAGATATTCAAATGGAACCTAACTGGACACACCGGGTTCTCACTGCCTTATGTATCGCAAAGAAAACCATTCTAGTAAATTGGAAACAAAAGTCCAGTTTATGTATCAACCACTTTAGGAATCTTTTATCAGATCATATTAGTAGTGAGATAATGTCTGCCTCCACTGAACAACACTCGGATGAATTGCATTCTCTCTGGTAAAAAAAAAAAAAAAAAAAAAAAAAAAAGAAGATCTGTGGTAACTGAATTGCAGCTCTCCTGCTGATGTTTCCTTCTTTATTCGAAAACTACGCAACTGGATGTGGTTGTAATGAGAATTGTCCTGAGAACAACTGAATATGGTTATAAATTTTGGTATGAATGAAGCAACATACAGGGTTAGAACCCACAAACCAGTTTTTGTTAAGCCAGTGCTTAATTCTTGCTATCATTGGGCACAAGCAGTACTGGTGTTGAGGGGGGATGAGGGGGGATGAGGGGGGATGAACTTATTTGACAATTTTCACCAGTTTCAACAAAATTTTCACTTGAAATAAGTAGGAAAATCTGCCAGTGGGACAAGATTTATCTTCTCATTACAAGCAAAAAAAATCTTGTTCCACTGGCAGATTTTTCTACTTATTTCAAGTGAAAATCTACTTGAAACAGGTGAAAATTGTTGTTTTTTCCAGTGATGAGTCTTGTTTTAAGTGTAATGAGATTTTTTTTACTAAAATGAGACATTTTAACTAGAAATAAGACAAATATTCTTGTTAAGATTTTGAGTTTTTGCAGTGATCCATGTTACTTATCCTGTGAAGGACAGAGTCATATTGATAAGTTCAGAAAAGTGTTTTTATTGTTGTGTTTTGATGTATTTGATGTAAGCCCAGTGGATATTTAAAGCTTACAGAAGGCTGCATTTAACTGCTGCTATGTCATTCCTGCAGTATTTCTGCAGGTGTTTTGGTCACTGCTGTTATTTGTAATATATTATATTATTTGTAATCTGCACAAATTATCTGTCCCCATATGATAAAATCCACCATCCCCCCTGATTTATTTTTACAACTCGAGTACTGGGAACAAGCAACAAACTTCAGGGACACAGAGGTGACTGTGCTGCTTTTATTTTCATTACTTAACATTGAGGTTGACTGACAGGCAAGCCTCTTGAAAACGTTCCTGCTGTTCCGTTTCCTCTCTGCACATCTGTTCTTCCATCTTCCACTGCCCACGCTAATCCATGCATCGACACTTGTCGACACTCATTAGAAACAAGTCTGAGGCAGATGACAAGGCCAGACTCCGGCAAAACACAAGTCAAACCGGAGTGTGGATTTAATTCCTCCCAAACAGCTACACAGAGAATGTCATCTGATTAATGAATAACACAGTTATGGAAAGCCTTTTTTTCCCCATAGCCAAACCTCAACGAACCGAGACAACAGTCTAAACATAATTATGTTTCACATCAAGTAGGCTTTAAATAATTGGGCAGTAGAGTGGATATATTCTGGTGTCTATGACTGCAATTCTTCTTGTCAAATTTATATATTTTCCATTCTACTGCACTTTGCTTTGATTATTTAATATCTTCACAAATGCCAGAAAACAAAAGTCAAAGATGGGTTATGGAATTTTGTGCAGGTTTTACCAGCACAGTGTGCTGCACATGAACACTTTACATCTACAGTTGTTACAGGGAGGAGTCCAATGAGTCGAATTGTGGCTTTCTTTTGCTAACTGGATGATGGAGGTTAAACAACGACCAAACGGCAACCGGACTCCAACTGGAATTGTTACGTAATTGGGAATTAAAAGTTGCGTTCAGTATTGGTTCAATACGGAACGCAGTTTATTCCGTATTTCACAATTGTCCCATGCACGTCTGTCACACTCATGGACAACGAACTAACAATAATGAACATAATAAAGGACAGGATACATTAAAGACAGCAACATATGTTAGTTCGATCTCTGTTATTTATTGATGTCTTAATATAAAGGTGAAGGTTGGAAAATTTGAATATATTGCAAAAATTCATTCGTTTCAGTAAATTCAACTAAAGGTGAAACAAATATGTTATTTCCCACTACATGCAAAGTGAGATATTTCAAGCCTTTATTTGTTATAATTTTGATGATTATGGCTCACAGTTTATGAAAACCCCAAATAAAAAATCTCAAATTTGTTTTATTATTTATTAACATTTTGCAAAATCAATAAACAATTCAAAATTATAACAAATAAAGGCTTAAAATATCTTGCTTTGCATGTAATGAGACTATGTAACATATTAATTTCATCTTTTAAGTTGAATTATTAAAATAAATGAACTTTTACACCATATTCTAATGTTCCAACCTTCACCTGTAGTTATATTATACATCTTGACTGATGTGGACGTACATAGCATAAGAGCATCAGCTATTTCAGTTACTGGTATGGTTGGCTGTCCGTACAGTCATGCAAGTTCAATGCTATTAAAGCACTTCAAACTTTAAAGCAAAGCATTTCGTTTTTTCACATAAAATAAATACATTTCTATGCAGTTTAGAAGTTTTGGGGATTTCCCTTTTTTTGGCGCCTGCGCTGCTAAAATCACCTTATTTCTATTTCTGAAAGGTGGCAACCCTAACGCCACCAGAGTCCTGACAGATGTTGGCAGCTGGTAACTCTTGGCCAGCAGAAGGTCCCAGTAGAGGGGCTAGCTAGCTAGCCAAAGATCCTCCGGCCCCTGGCTATGCCGAGTAATCCTATCCATAAAAATGATGAACAGAACCACTGACCAAAGGGCAGCCCTGCCGAAGTCCAACATGCACTGGGAACAAGTCTGACTTACTCAATTCAATTCAATTTTATTTATATAGCATTTATTACAATATAAATTGTCTCTCCGCGCTTTCAATAGACCCAGAATATGATCCCCGAGCAATTACTACATAAACAATACGAACCAAGCTCCTACTCCAGTCATACGGAGCACGAACAGCCCTTAGCAGAGGGTTGAGGGTCCTCGATGAAAACGTCAGCTAAATGTGATGTGGCTGGACCTCCGTTGTTTGGGTTGGGTATTCTTTCACTGCATCATCCAATGCACCCCTCCTTCATTTGTCATTAGTTTTATTTTATCCACATTGGTAACAGGGGAGCACTTGCAGCTACAGTGCCTTGCGAAAGTATTTGCCCCCCTTGAACTTTGTGACCTTTTGCCACATTTCAGGCTTCAAACATAAATATATAAAACTATTTTTTTGTGAAGAATCAACAACAAGTGGGACACAATCATGAAGTGGAACGAAATGTATTGGATATTTCAAACTTTTTTAACAAATAAAAAACTCAAAAATTGGGCGTGTGAAGACACTGTGCACAGAAAATGAATTTGCTGCGCTATGGGATCTCTGCGGTCGCTCCTCCAGTCAATGCCGGCGAGGCTGTGCCAGTAACCGGCCCCGGTCCAAGCCAGAGAAGACGCACAGTTAACAAGAACCTCCGTGAGTTTGCAGTAGAAGAAACCATTGGGCAAGCACAGAGTGACATAGATGAAAAGACCGAGTTCAAGAGGTTATTTTACAGTGTCATCGATGCTGTGCAAGGAGAGATTGATGCAGGTCAGTGGTGTAAAGTAACAAAGTACAAGTACTTCGTTATTGTACTTAAGTAAGATTTTTGAGAATTTGTACTTTTATTGATACTTTCATTTTTCTGTACTTTTACTTTTACTTCGTTACATTTTCAAGGAAAAAATCGTACTTTTAATCCGCTATATTCAAAATTGGACATGTCGTTACTCGCTACAAATTAAAGTCTTACATTAAATGAAAATGTAGGCTATTGCTGTGAGAACCGCACAGCGGGGGCTGATTTATGGGTTTATAGGTTCTGCGTTACACCGGCGCAGAGCTACGGCGTCGGGTACGCGGCGACGCACACCCTACGCCGTAGCCTACGGCGTAAGGTGTGCGTCGATTTAACGCGGAACCATAAGGCGGACTTGAATTTTGTACTTTGCACTTTTTACTTTTGTACTTAGGAAACATTTTACACCATGTACTTTTGGTACTTTATTATATTTAATTTTTTTTTTTTTTTTTTTAAAGATTTTTTGGGCTCTAGTGGCCCTCTTTATTATATTTAATTTGAGGTACTTTTATACTTTTACTTGTGTAATGTTCTTAATGGGTACTTTTTACTTTTACTTAAGTAATTTTCAAGCAGAAAATTTGTACTTTTACTTAAGTACAATATTTTTGTACTTTTTCCACCTCTGATGCGCGTTTTGGAGAGCGCAGCAGCGAGCTCATAGGCGCACTGGCTGCTCTGGAACCAGAGGCCGAGAATAATTTCCTGGACCCATCAAAGATAACCCCTCTACTGGAATTAGCTGGAGCTGATGTGGTTGAATCTGAATATGCTGTGGCCCGTGAGTTCTTGGCAAGAAAATGACCGACACCCCGGTCCCCCCCGAAGATGGAAAATGGACAATAGCTAACATCCTTCGCACATTCCACTGTGCTCTCCAGGCTATGCCGACTGTTGTCACAGCATACATCCTTGCCCTAACTTTAGGAGCTTCCACAGCAGTATGTGAAAACGTATTTTCCACGCTCAAAAACGTGTTCTCGGAGCATCGGCGCAGTATGCTGCACAGACGCAAGGCCCAGCTGATTCAGCTCGTTTTTGAAAAGGACCTCACTCACAGGTTCAAGTCCCAGTGGAAGGATTCATTGATGAGGAGGTTCAGCTCGGAGAAACGCCGCCTCCCGCTGTGCTGACACGGGATGGACAGCGCTGCCTCCACTTAAAGTAGGATCAAAGTGCGTGTGCCTATGTGTATGTGTGAGCGCACGCGTGTGCGTAATGGAAATGCATATCCCTCTGTTGACTGTTTTAAAATGCAACCGCCGTGGTGCTTTTTCAATTTGAGAGACGATTCTGGTGTTACATCTATGTTGCATAGTCAAGTGTTTTGTGGATATTACTTCACGGTTTTGTGGATACTGCTTTGATGTTATGCTTAAAATTGCGAGGAATTATGCTATATAGGGTATATAGCTGGTCATATTTGCTGTTGGTTATGTTTAACGTGATAGTTACGTGTATCAGTGCTGTGCGAATATATGGCTGAAGTAGGGCTGTTCGATTAATCGATTTTAAATCGTAATCGCTATTATGTAATTAGAACGATGTTAAAACGTGAAAATCGTAAAATCGATTTTTCACTTTTTTAAAATTTTTTTTAAATTTATTTTTTTATTTTTTATTTATTTATTTATTTTTTTACCTTGTCTGCACACATATTAATGATTGATGGAAATACCTCTCAATACCTGCGACAAGTGCCCCATCGGAGAGGCTCTTTAGTGTAGGAGGGGGCGTTGTAACCATGGTGATATACTAACATGCCACCGGGTAGACCGGCTCGTGTTCCTTGCAAAAAACTTACAAATGTGAACAGCAAATGTAATGACTGACATTACACACCTCTACCTCCTTCATGGGTTGCATTATTATTTAGCATGCAAAGACCCAGTTTAGTTTAATTAGAAAATGTCTTGTTTTATTTAATTGGAAATATAACTTACTGTATGTTTGCAAGTGCTGATTTTTTTTTTCAGAGATAAAACTTTATATTTTATTATATTTTTTAAAACTTTTTTTAAACTTATTTTACAGAGTTTTGACCTTTATTCATTCATTTTTGGTTTAATAAGAGCAAAGTTTGCACTTAAAGCACAATGGGGCAAATGTTCAATAAAAAACACCATATTTGAAATCATTTCTTTGCCTTTTGTCAATTCACAAAATAATCGTAATCGTAATCGAAAATCGGATTTTGAGAGAAAAAAATCGAGATTTTATTTTTGGGCAAAATCGAACAGCCCTAGGCTGAAGTAATGGTGCCCCCCCATGCCGTTGATATGCCCCCTTAAGACTGAGGTCTGGCGGCGGGTCTGGTGGCAGTGAGGTGTCTAGAATGAATGTGACACTTTCAGTCTGAATGATCTTAGCGATCAGCCTGCACTCACCCAGGGGCATGCCGATGCCGTATCCCTTGGTGTCCAGGAGTCCTCCGATCTGCGTGAGGTTGCAGTTGAGACTGCGGTAGTACTCGTTCATCGTGCTCTCCATCAGGAACGCATACTTGGAGTTGAGGACGCGGGCGATGCCCTCCTCAGTGCTCTTCACAAACACACTCGGCTGCTTGGAATTCATGTAGTTCCACATCCGCTGGTACGTCTGGTACCGCGAATTCTGCAGGAGAAATAACAGAGAGTAAGTCAGGGATGCAAACTTAACAAACTCCTGCTGTCTCTTGAAAAAAAACAAAAAAAAAAACTAAAATACATTGTACAATTCTTGGTATTTGTTTTTGGCCTGGTGAGTTTCTGGGCAAGCAATTGAAGGAAATTAAAATAAATGTTTTTTTTCTTCATTCTATTAAACCAGGGGTCGGCAACCCTGAATATTTACAGTATTTACATGATGAAATATTTGAATTCTGGTATTGATAATCTACCTGTTCAATGTCTTTTTTGCATGAAATTCGTTCTTTTTAGTCAGTAAAAATACATATGTATGTACCTAAAAAAAAAAAAAAAAAAGAATGTTTTCTTTTTTCATTCTATTAAACCAGGGGTCGGCAACCCAACATGTTTTAGAGCCATATTGGACCAAAAACACAAAAAACAAATATGTCTGGAGCCGCAAAAATGAAAAGTCTTGTATAAGTCTTAGAATGAAGGCAACACATGCTGCATGTTTCTATATTAGTTGGGGGGGAAGATTTTTTTTTTATTATGAACTTCGAGAAAAAAGTCTAAATGTCGAGAAAAAAGTCAAAATGTCAAGATTAAAGTTGAAGTACATCTTGAAAAAAAAGTTGAAATGTTGAGAAAACAGTCGAAATGTTGAGAAAAACGTCGAAATGTCGAGGAAATAGTCAAAATTTCATGAAAAAAGTCGAAATGTAAAGAAAAGGTCGAAATGTCGAGAAAAAAGTCAGAATTTCGAGAAAAAAGTCAAAATTTCAAGAAAAAAGTCAAAATTTCAAGAAAAAAGTCTAAATGTAAAGAAAAAAATCGAAATGTTGAGAAAAAGGTCGAAATGTCAAGATTAAAAAGGAAAGGAAAAAGGAAGACAAAAAGAGGAAAAAAGGAAAAAAATAAAAAAGGAAAAAAAGAAGAAAAAAAAGAAAAAAGAAAAAAAGAAGAAAGAAAGGAAAAAAAGGTCAAACATTTTTGAAAAGCTCCAGGAGCCACTAGGGCGGCGCTAAAGAGCCGCATGCGGCTCTAAAGCCGCATGTTGCCGACCCCTGTATTAAACCATTACAACAGAAGGAGAGAGGAAAACATGATGCCATCAACAGAATTAACCTATTGATTTTATACTTCTGCTAATAGAAAATGGAAACACGAGGACTCCTGCCAAATACATAAACCCTATATTTGCTAATATTGCTTAATTGATGAAGAAAATGGCTGTAGATTCATGTTTTGCTCATAACTTTCATTGATTCATTGGGAAAGTAAATGTGTTAAAAGCTTTCTCGCCATGAAGAAGGTCATGGTGGATCCTCCGTGGATGGTTCCGTACTGGATGTTGGTTTGGTCGGCCAGGTCGTCCGGAGACTCGATGGGAACCTCCATCCTTTGGACGGTGAGAAACGCCGCCAGGTTGGCCGTGTAAGAGGAGATGATGATGAGCGTGAAGGCCCACCTGAGGAAGCAGAGAAGAAATGGTTTAACCTGGATTTACCTCGCAGAAATCTCAGACAAAAACCTTTTCCCCTCCCTCCTTTCATGAACAGCTGAGAGTGGAACGCAGGAGGGAGACGGATGGAGACGCTACAGAAAAAAACATCAGGAGTTTTCAGGTACAAAGCTGCAGCGACGCCTCCGCTGCAGAGGAAATAAAACAGCAGCGATAAGCAAGGGAATTAAGGAGGGAAGAGAGTTTTTGAAAGGGAGATGAGAGGAAGACGTAGGAAGATACGGAGCAGGGAAGAAGAGATACGTGGGGGGAGTGAGAATTCAGACAAAGTGTTCACTTAATAAGTCAAACTGGATTTGGGTTGTTGTAATTACATCTAATTAAGATCTAATTATAAAAATTGTGAACGTGAAACTTCTCAGCTGAGATTGACTCGGAGGAGTAATTAACTTTAATATGATGGAATTTTGGAAGTGAATGCACCAGCAGAGACAGAACAGTGACTAGTGTGAGCTGGAAGTCATTTGTGTAACTTGATAGCGAGGATGAGTCTCATATTTTTATTTAAAATTTTATTCTTTATTTAATTCAAAAAATAAAACAATCAATTCAATACAAATACAAATGTTCATAAATTGTGAATGAAAAGGGAGCAAAAAGAAGAAAAATCTTATCTAATCTGCCCCTTTTTCCAGGAAATGAATTCAAAAATAACATAAATTAAAAATAAAAAAAAACAACAACTAATTAAATAAAAAACTAAAATAAAATAAAATTACCGCCGTCTATGGGTATCAAACTTAACTAACATATTTCATAGGGGTGTAACGGTACATGTATTTGTATTGAACCGTTCGGTATAGCGTGTTCGGTTCGGAACGGAGGCGTACCGAACGAGTTTCCACACGGACATATTAAGTAGGGGCGCACGTTGTGGAGCAGAGCGCTGCTGCATCTACACATGCAGTTGTGCTCACACCGAGAAAGTATTAAGATTAAAGAAAAAAGCACTAACTTATGAAGAACTAAAGAGCTAAGCACATAATTGTGACAAGTCCAGTGTTTCCCCTACCATTGTTTAGGCCTGGCGGGGCCGCGGGCATATTATTATACATTATGGGATGTATAGAGTTTGTAGCCAGCCAACTATGGCGCCGGCCAAAAAAAGAAAAAATATTGCGGGCGACAGACAACATGATATAAAGAAATGTTTCTGCCAGGTACGTGTGTTTGTGTTTGCATGTGACGCTGCAGGGAAGCATGAAGGAAAAAACAGCCCGACGACACACAATGCGTCCGCAGGGTCCTAGCGCCGGCACACGTAGAGCCAATGTTATTTTGTGTGTGTGTAATAAACAACTAGCACGTTTATATTTTGCATTTTGTTTTCTTACTGTACCGAAAATGAACCGAACCGTGACGTCCAAGCCGAGGTACGTACCGAACCGAGATTTTTGTGTACCGTTACACCCCTAATATTTCATTATATTTCCTTAACATACAGGCTTTAATTGTTCTTTTGAATGTAATGTTTGATTTGGATTCTTTGTTTTCTTTATTCAGATTGTTCCATAAACTGATTCCTTTCACAGAAACACAACGTTCCATCAATTTAGTCCTGAATCTTGTTTTTTTTTTTTTTAAATCTCTGTTCCTTTTAAGTTATACTTGCTTTCTCTTTTTTCAAATCTTTTCTGAATGTTGATTGGTAAAGTTTTTTTATGAGCTTTAAACATAAGAATACTATAATCTACTAATTCATGAAATTTAAATTTCACATTTGTGGGAATATGAATGAGGATGAAATCAGAACCTTCTGAGCTGCTACGAGCTGCAGCCGGAGATAAAACCACAAGCAATTTTGCCAGAGCCCTTTTTTTTTTATATGTGAGAGCAATAACAACAAAGAGATGTAAAATATTAATTTACGACATTTGTAAATCCCCCCACATTTCCTGTTTTTATTCCAAAGAAGGTCCACCATCTGGTGTCAGACATCTGCGTCTAACTGACAGACGTGAGGGTCGTATAAATGTCCTCATTTCTGTCAGGAAAAATGAAGAATGTACGCTGCAAATAAATCATCAGAGAGACTGTAAATGATCCGACATGAAACAAAAATCACAGCTATAATAAAAAAACACACTTTTTTTCCTTCTTTTATACCAAACGTCAACAGTTTCTACTATACAGGACAGAAAATTAGAATATTGTGATAAAGTTCTTTATTTTCTGTAATGCAATTAAAAAAACAATTAAAGCTGCAAGCAGCGATGAACGGGCCCTCGCACTCACGGCCACCGCCCCCCATAAGTATCAGAAATGACACCACCCACGACTTCCTATGTCAAACCATTGAAAAGTTATAGCAGAAAAAAGGGACAACCAATCAGAAGAAGGGGCGGGGCTAATTCAAGCCAATGAAGGTCAAGGATTCCATACAGAATCTGATGACACCACCCACGACTCTCTATGTCAAACCATTCCAAAGTTATAGCAGAAAATCGGGACAACCAATCAGAAGAAGGGGCGGGGCTAATTAAGGCCAACGAAGCTTAAGGACTAATTACAGAGTCCCATGACACCACCCACGACTTCCTATGTCAAACCATTCAAAAGTTATAGCAGAAAAAAGGGACAGCCAATCAGAAGAAGGGGCGGGGCTAATTTAAGCCAATGAAGGTCAAGGACTCCATAAAGAATCTGATGACACCACCCACGACTTCCTATGTCAAACAATTAAAATGTTATAGCAGAAAAAGGGGACAACCAATGACAAGAAGGGGCGGGGCTAATTCATGCCAATGAAGGTCAAGGACTCCATACAGAATCTTATGACACCACCCAGGACTCTATATGTCAAACCATTCAAAAGTTATGGCAGGGGGCGCTGTTGAGCCGTTAGGCCACGCCCATTAATGCAAACCATGAAATATCAAATGTATCGCCAAGTCTGGCTTGCATGCAAAATTTGGTGACTTTTGTAGAACTATCAAATATGGACCAATCACATGAAGGGGGGGCGCGCCTTTTGGCGTCTAGCGTCGCCACGGTAACACTTTTGAAAGAGAAAAGTAATGCGTGGTGTCGCAGGATGTAGACGCACATTTTGATGTATAACACACCTGGGGGCACGTTACGGTTCGGGCTGAATTAACTGCCGAAGGAATGGCATAAATTTCGCCAAAATGACACAATGTATTCAAAATGGCCGACATCCTGTTCGGTTTCGGCCATGGCTCCAAGAGACTTTTCTTTAAGTTGTGCCATGATACAGGTGTGTAGCGATTTTCGTGCATGTACGTCAAACCGTATTGTGGGGCTTGAGGCACAAAGTTTTCTAGGGGGCGCTGTTGAGCCATTTTGCCACGCCCATTAATGCAAACCATGAAATATCAAATTTATCGCCAGGCCTGGCTTGCATGCCAAATTTGGTGCCTTTTGGGGAGCTATCAAATATGGACCAATCAGATGAAGGGGGGGTGCGCTTGTTGGCGTCTAGCGTCGCCACGGTAACACTTTCGAAAGAGAAAAGTAATGCGTGTAGTCGCAGGATGTAGACGCACATTTTGATGTATAACACACCTGGGGGCACGATACGGTTCGGGCTGAATTAACTCTCGAATGAATGGCATATATTGCTCCAAAATTACGCAATTAATTCAGAATGTTCAAAATGGCCGACTTCCTGTTCGGTTTCGGCTATGGCGCCAAGAGACTTTTCTTTTAGTTGCAACATGATACAGGTGTGTACCGATTTTCGTTCATGTACGTCAAACCGTATTATGGGGCTTGAGGCACAAAGTTTTTTCTGTCGAACCAATCAGATGAAGGGTGGGCTCGCTTTTTGGCGTCTAGCGTCGCCACGGTAACGCTTTTGAAAGAGAAAAGTAATGCGTGTTGTCGCAGGATGGAGACGCACATTTTGATGTATAACACACTTGGGGGCACGTTACGGTTCGGGCTGAATTAACTTTCGAAGGAATGGCATAAATTTCGCCAAAATGACACGACTAATTCAAAATGGCCGACATCCTGTTCGGTTTCGGGCATGACCCCAAGAGACTTTTCTTTAAGTTGTCCCATGATACAGGTGTGTACCGATTTTCGTGCATGTACGTCAAACCGTATCGTGGGGCTTGAGGCACAAAGTTTTCAAGGGGGCGCTGTTGAGCCATTTTGCCACGCCCATTAATGCAAACCTTTAAATATCAAATTTTTCGCCAGGCCTGACTAGGGTGCAAAATTTGGTGACTTTTTGGGCATGTTAAGGGGGGCAAAAAGGCCTTCACTTTGTCAGGAAAATAATAATAATAACTAGAAAATTTCTGGAAATTTTGATATGGGCATGCCCTACTGCCCATTCGTCCCCTCTCGCCGCTTTGGTTTAGGGCTGTAGTGTTTGTGTTCGGGGCGGTTCTATGTCAGTTTGAGGTGTTTACGGTTGTATTGCATTCATTCCTGTGCTCCCAATAGCTATTAATGGGGCGCGCTTTTTGCCGTCTAGCGTCCCCACTGTAACGCTTTTGACTGAGAAAAGTAATGCCCATCGAGGCACGATGGAGAAGCATCTAACGGTGTATGCCGTGCATGGGTGCACGTTCCGGTTCAGACTACGTTAACGGATAGGGTTTTTTTCCACCGTGGTAAAAAAAAACCATCCGAATGAATGGGGCCGTTTGGCATGGATTTTACATTAAAGCTTCCTTAAATCACAGCTTCATGAAATTGGAATATGTTGAAGATCACAGCGTGCCGAGTCGGGGAACATTTGTATCATGTCTCTACGATAATCTGTTGCCTAGCAACAAGCATCCAAAGTCAAACGGAAATTTAAAAAAAAAAGAAAGGTCAATATCGCAAAAACTTTAAAAGTTGGCATAATGAGGTTCTATGGTCCGTTAGTGCCAATCAGGCCGAGTGTTTGAAAGTTTGAACGATGTCTCTACGATAAAGTCCGGCCGAGCAATAAGCGTCTGAATTTTCGCCTTTTTTTTTGCTTTTTGGCATCTAGCGTTGCCACGGTAACACTTTTGACTGAGAAAAGTAATGCCCATTGAGGCACGATGGAGACGCATCCAACGATATATGCCATGCATGGGTGCACATTGCGGTCCGAGCAGCATTAGGTTTTTGTTGCCATGGTAACAAGCCCCATAGGATAGAATGGGACAATTTAGCTTCAATATCTCCAAAGCTGTAAACGACAGCGTAATGAGACCTCAGTATGGTGTAGTCCACATCAAGCTGAGTCTTTTAACGTTGGAACCAAGTCTCTACGATACTGCGTTGCCGCGCAACAAGCATCCGAAGTTCCATTAGCATCAAAATGAGAGGGGTGAAATATCTCAAAAACCGTAATAGCTAGCATGACGAGACTAAAATATGTTGCAGTACAAAGCGTCCCGGGTTGGTCAATGTTGTAATGATGTCTGTACGATAAACCGTTGCCTAGCAACAAGCGTCCAAAATAAAAGTGATTTTTTTTTTAAATTGAAAGTTAAATATCGCAAAAACCGTAATAACTAGCATGATGAAGTTGTATGGTCCTTTAAAGACTATCGGGCCGAGTGTTTCAAAGTTTGAACGATGTCTCTACGATAAAGTTCGGCCGAGCAATAAGCGCGGGAATTTTCGCCTTTTTTTTTGCTTTTCGGCAACTAGCGTTGCCACGGTAACCCCTATTACTGAGAAAAGTAATACCCATCGAATCACGATGGAGACGCATCCAACGATGTATGCCATGCATGGGTGCACGTTGCGGTTCGGGCCGTATTAACGGACGAAAAAAAGTGCGGAATAATAAGAATAATAATAACTAGAAAATTTCGGGAAATTTTGATATGGGCATGCCCTACGGCCCATTCGACCCCTCTCGCTGCTTTGGTTTGGGGCTGTAGTGGTTGTGTTCGGGGTGATTCTATGTCAGTTTGAGGTGTTTACGGTTGTATTGCATTCATTCCTGTGCTCCCAATAGTTTATAATGGGGTCCGCTTTTTGGCATCTAGCGCCCCCCATGGTGACACTTTTAACTGAAAAAAGTAATGCCCATCGAGGCAACATGGAGACGCATCTAACGATGTATGCCATGCATGGGTGCACGTTGCGGTTCAGGCTACATTAATGGATAGGTTTTTTTTCACTGTGGTAAAAATCCCCATCCGAATGAATGGGGCCATTTGGCGTGGATTTTGAGATAAAATTTCCTTAAATCACAGCTTCATGAAATTTGAATATGTGGAAGTCCACAGCGTGCCGAGTCAGGGAACATTTGTAGGATGTCTCTACGATAATCTGTTGCCTAGCAACAAGCGTCCAAAATCAAATGAAAATAAAACAATAAAATAAATGGTCAGTATCGCAAAAACTTTAATAAAAGGCATAATGAGTTTCTAGGGTTCGTTAGTACCAATCAGGCCGAGTGTTTGAAAGTTTGAACGATGTCTATACGATAAAGTCCGGCCGAACAATAAGCGTCTGAATTTTTGCCTTTTTTTTTTCTTTTTGGCATCTAGCGTTGCCACGGTAACACTTTTGACTGAGAAAAGTAATGCCCATCGAGGCCACGATGGAGACGCATCCAACGATGTATGAGATGCATGGGTACACATTGCGGTCCGGGCAGCATTAACAGATGGTTTATTCACATGCTCCCCCATACAAATGCATAGGTTTTTGTTGCCATGGTAACAAGCCCCATAGGATAGAATGGGAAAATTTGGCTTTAATATCTCAAAAGCTGTAAACGACAGCGTAATGAGACCTCAGTATGTTGTAGTCCACAGCAACCCGAGTCTTTTAACGTTGGAACAAAGTCTCTGCGATACCGCGTTGCCGCGCAACAAGCATCCGAAGTTCCGTTAGCATCAAAATGAACAATGTGGAATATCTCAAAAACCATAATAGCAATCATGACGAGACAAAAATTTGTTGCAGTACAAAGCGTCCCGGGTTGGTCAATGTTGTAATGATGTCTGTACGATAAACCGTTGCCTAGCAACAAGCGTCCAAAATAAAATGGATTTTTTTTTTAAATTGAAAGTTAAATATCGCAAAAACCGTAATAACTAGCATGATGAAGTTTTATGGTCCTTTAGTGACTATCGGGCCGAGTGTTTCAAAGTTTGAACGATGTCTCTACGATAAAGTTCGGCCGAGCAATAAGCGTGGGAATTTTCGCCTTTTTTTTTGCTTTTTGGCAACTAGCGTTGCCACGGTAACCCCTATTACGGAGAAAAGTAATGCCCATCGAATCACGATGGAGACGCATCCAACGGTGTATGCCATGCATGGGTGCACGTTGCGGTTCGGGCCGCATTAACGGACGAAAAAAAGTGCGGAATAAGAATAATAATAATAATAATAACTAGACAAAATTCCCGGGAAATTTTGAAGTGCCACGGACTACTGCCGGATGATCGCGGGGCTTATTTGCACCCATGAAGGTCAAGGACTCGATACAGATTCCAATGACACCACCCATGACTCTCTATGTCAAACCATTCAAAAGTTATTACAGAAAATATAGAACCGCTAACTGAACCGCTAACGGGATCGCTAACGGGATCTCTAACGGGACCGCTAATGGGACCGCTAACCGAGCCGCTAACGGGATCGCTAACCGAGCCGCTAACAACCGCTAACGGAACCGCTAACGGGACCGCTAATGGGATCGCTAACGGAACCGCTAACGGGATCGCTAACGGGATCGCTAACGGGATCGCTAACGGGATCGCTAACGGGATCGCTAACGGGATCGCTAACAACCGCTAACAGAACCGCTAACGGGACCGCTAACAGAACCGCTAACAGAACCGCTAACGGGATCGCTAACAACCGCTAGCGGAACCGCTAACGGGACCGCTAATGGGATTGCTAACGGGACCGCTAACGGGGTCGCTAACTGGACCGCTAACGGGATCGCTAACTGGACCGCTAACGGTACCGCTAACGGGATCGCTAACGGAATCGCTAACTGAACCGCTAACGGGACCGCTAACCGAGCCGCTAACGGGATTGCTAACCGAGCCGCTAATGGGATCGCTAACGGGACCGCTAACAACCGCTAACGGAACCGCTAACAGGACCGCTAACAGACCCGCTAACAGAACCGCTAACGGGATTGCTAACCGAGCCGCTAATGGGATCGCTAACGGGACCGCTAACAACCGCTAACGGAACCGCTAACAGGACCGCTAACAGACCCGCTAACAGAACCGCTAACGGGACCGCTAACGGGATCGCTAACAACCGCTAGCGGAACCGCTAACGGGACCGCTAATGGGGTCGCTAACTGGACCGCTAACGGGATCGCTAACTGGACCGCTAACGGGACCGCTAACGGGATCGCTAACGGAATCGCTAACTGAACCGCTAACGGGACCGCTAACGGGATCGCTAACAACCGCTAGCGGAACCGCTAACGGGACCGCTAACGGGGTCGCTAACTGGACCGCTAACGGGATCGCTAACTGGACCGCTAACGGGACCGCTAACGGGACCGCTAACGGGATCGCTAACGGAATCGCTAACTGAACCGCTAACGGGACCGCTAACCGAGCCGCTAACGGGATCGCTAACCAAGCCGCTAACGGGATCGCTAACAACCGCTAGCGGAACCGCTAACGGGACCGCTAACGGGGTCGCTAACTGGACCGCTAACGGGATCGCTAACTGGACCGCTAACGGGGCCGCTAACGGGATCGCTAACGGAATCGCTAACTGAACCGCTAACGGGACCGCTAACGGGATCACTAACAACCGCTAGCGGAACCGCTAACGGGACCGCTAACGGGGTCGCTAACTGGACCGCTAACGGGATCGCTAACTGGACCGCTAACGGGACCGCTAACGGGACCGCTAACGGGATCGCTAACGGAATCGCTAACTGAACCGCTAACGGGATCGCTAACAACCGCCAACGGGACCGCTAACGGGATTGCTAACGGGACCGCTAACGGGGTTGCTAACTGGACCGCTAACGGGATCGCTAACTGGACCGCTAACGGGACCGCTAACGGGATCGCTAACAGGACCGCTAACAGAACCGCTAACGGGACCGCTAACACCAATAACACTACCATCCCATAATAAACACCTACCATCCCATAATAACACTAACATCCCATAATAACACTAACATCCTATAAAAACACCTGCCATCCCATAATAACACTAACATCCTATAAAAACACCTGCCATCCCATAATAACACTAACATCCTATAAAAACACCTGACATCCCATAATAACACTAACATCCTATAAAAACACCTGTCATCCCATAATAACACTAACATCCTATAAAAACACCTGACATCCCATAATAACACTAACATCCTATAAAAACACCTGACATCCCATAATAACACCTATCGTGTGTGTGTGTGTGTGTGTGTGTGTGTGTGTGTGTGTGTGTGTGTGTGTGTGTGTGTGTGTGTGTGTGTGTGTTCATCTAAGGTTAAAAGGTCAGGGTTCAGATTTCTCCATTTTCCAGGTTATACTATGAATTCTGTACTGAGTGAGTCATGTGACCAGTTCTGGGTCAGTCTAATCAGTCAACAGCTGAGCTCTGGTTGCTAGGGGCAACAAGAACCTGATACAGAGGGAGCGGGAATGACTCAGCTGGATTTTTGGTTGTGACAAACCTGAAATCACTCCACTTTGCGCTCAAACCGTAGCTCTTAGCAGAAAAACGAAAACATTTTGAGAAACAGAGAACCTACCAGATTATCTAAATGTTATTTTCATACAGATATTCCTTAAAATGTGTTAGTAACGGCAATTCGAAAACAAAAATGAGATTTTTTTTAAGAAAACTTCATTTAACATGGGAGTCAATGAAGAGAGAGACAGGAACTGGCGTGTCTGTTGGCGCCCCCGTTAAAATTTTGTGCACACCACGCCTGTCAAAGTCACATTTTATAAATCACAACACCTATGTCTATATTCTGACCAAAAATTATCTGTCTACCTTTTACGGTTTGGCCGTGACCTCGAGTTACAAATAAGAAATCATGTTTTTTTTTCAGTGTAACTACACTCTAGCAAACTGACTCCCGTGCTCTAGATTTGAAAAAAAGTGATTTCCAGTCCTCGCTTGAGGGCTCATATCTTGAAAAGTGTACATTTTAGGAAAAAACTGTTTCGGGTTTGGAGAGAGAAGAGAAGTTTTCCTCCGTTTTGAAGTTTGAATGACGTTTCTACGTGCAAGTATGAGAAAGATACGTGACTCAGAAAAAAGGTGAATTTTGTCTTTTTTCTCGACATTTTCCCATCCGCTTTGAATGGCGCCATAGGAATACATAGGGAAAATGAGCTCCCCATTAGTTTGGAAATTTGGAAATGTTTTTGCACTTCGTGCAAAAACTATTCGTGCCATCGTTCTGAAAATCCACAGGACTGTAGTTAAATTCAGGGCCTACAACTTTCTAAATCGGTTCATAATTTTTCGAGTAACGGTGTGCGAGTGGTGAGGCCCCAAAGTTCACGCAATGCGTTCCGGATGGGGCAAAAAGCGCACGTTTGTGCACGTTGCGCAAAAACGTGCACGCCAATCGCTAATAAAAGTCATACCCATCGATTCCCGATTAAGGCGCACGTTTCTACGTTTTTACTTTTCGCGTTTTCTCAAAGCTGTAGGAGGAGTAGCCGGACAAAGTTTTTACGGAAGAATATATAATAAACTAGACAAAATTCCCGGGAAATTTTGAAGTGCCACGGACTACTGCCGGATGATCGCGGGGCTTATTTGCACCCATGAAGGTCAAGGACTCGATACAGATTCCAATGACACCACCCATGACTCTCTATGTCAAACCATTCAAAAGTTATTACAGAAAATATAGAACCGCTAACTGAACCGCTAACGGGATCGCTAACGGGACCGCTAACGGGACCGCTAACCGAGCCGCTAACGGGATCGCTAACCGAGCCGCTAACAACCGCTAACGGAACCGCTAACGGGACCGCTAACGGGACCGCTAACGGAACCGCTAACGGGACCGCTAACGGGACCGCTAACGGGACCGCTAACGGGATCGCTAACGGGATCGCTAACGGGATCGCTAACGGGACCGCTAACCGAGCCGCTAATGGGATCGCTAACGGGACCGCTAACAACCGCTAACAGAACCGCTAACGGGACCGCTAACAGAACCGCTAACAGAACCGCTAGCGGGATCGCTAACAACCGCTAGCGGAACCGCTAACGGGACCGCTAATGGGATTGCTAACGGGACCGCTAACGGGGTCGCTAACTGGACCGCTAACGGGATCGCTAACTGGACTGCTAACGGTACCGCTAACGGGATCGCTAACGGAATCGCTAACTGAACCGCTAATGGGACCGCTAACCGAGCCGCTAACGGGATTGCTAACCGAGCCGCTAATGGGATCGCTAACGGGACCGCTAACAACCGCTAACGGAACCGCTAACAGGACCGCTAACAGAACCGCTAACAGAACCGCTAACGGGACCGCTAACGGGATCGCTAACAACCGCTAGCGGAACCGCTAACGGGACCGCTAACGGGGTCGCTAACTGGACCGCTAACGGGATCGCTAACTGGACCGCTAACGGGACCGCTAACGGGATCGCTAACGGAATCGCTAACTGAACCGCTAACGGGACCGCTAACGGGATCGCTAACAACCGCTAGCGGAACCGCTAACGGGACCGCTAACGGGGTCGCTAACTGGACCGCTAACGGGATCGCTAACGGGACCGCTAACGGGACCGCTAACGGGATCGCTAACGGAATCGCTAACTGAACCGCTAACGGGACCGCTAACCGAGCCGCTAACGGGATCGCTAACCAAGCCGCTAACGGGATCGCTAACGGGATCGCTAACAACCGCTAACGGGACCGCTAACGGGATTGCTAACGGGACCGCTAACGGGGTCGCTAACTGGACCGCTAACGGGATCGCTAACTGGACCGCTAACGGGACCGCTAACGGGATCGCTAACAGGACCGCTAACAGAACCGCTAACGGGACCGCTAACACCAATAACACTACCATCCCATAATAAACACCTACCATCCCATAATAACACTAACATCCCATAATAACACTAACATCCTATAAAAACACCTGCCATCCCATAATAACACTAACATCCTATAAAAACACCTGCCATCCCATAATAACACTAACATCCTATAAAAACACCTGACATCCCATAATAACACTAACATCCTATAAAAACACCTGTCATCCCATAATAACACTAACATCCTATAAAAACACCTGACATCCCATAATAACACTAACATCCTATAAAAACACCTGACATCCCATAATAACACCTATCGTGTGTGTGTGTGTGTGTGTGTGTGTGTGTGTGTGTGTGTGTGTGTGTGTGTGTGTGTGTGTGTGTGTGTGTGTGTGTGTGTGTGTTCATCTAAGGTTAAAAGGTCAGGGTTCAGATTTCTCCATTTTCCAGGTTATACTATGAAGTCTGTACTGAGTGAGTCATGTGACCAGTTCTGGGTCAGTCTAATCAGTCAACAGCTGAGCTCTGGTTGCTAGGGGCAACAAGAACCTGATACAGAGGGAGCGGGAATGACTCAGCTGGATTTTTGGTTGTGACAAACCTGAAATCACTCCACTTTGCGCTCAAACCGTAGCTCTTAGCAGAAAAACGAAAACATTTTGAGAAACAGAGAACCTACCAGATTATCTAAATGTTATTTTCATACAGATATTCCTTAAAATGTGTTAGTAACGGCAATTTGAAAACAAAAATGAGATTTTTTTTAAGAAAACTTCATTTAACATGGGAGTCAATGAAGAGAGAGACAGGAACTGGCGTGTCTGTTGGCTCCCCCGTTAAAATTTTGTGCACACCACGCCTGTCAAAGTCACATTTTATAAATCACAACACCTATGTCTATATTCTGACCAAAAATTATCTGTCTACCTTTTACGGTTTGGCCGTGACCTCGAGTTACAAATAAGAAATCATGTTTTTTTTTCAGTGTAACTACACTCTAGCAAACTGACTCCCGTGCTCTAGATTTGAAAAAAAGTGATTTCCAGTCCTCGCTTGAGGGCTCATATCTTGAAAAGTGTACATTTTAGGAAAAAACTGTTTCGGGTTTGGAGAGAGAAGAGAAGTTTTCCTCCGTTTTGAAGTTTGAATGACGTTTCTACGTGCAAGTATGAGAAAGATACGTGACTCGGAAAAAAGGTGAATTTTGTCTTTTTTTTCTCAACATTTTCCCATCCGCTTATAATGGCGCCATTGAAATGCATGGGAAAATCTTCCCCATTAGTTTGGAAATTTGGAAATGTTTTTGCACTTCGTGCAAAAACTATTCGTGCCATCGTTCTGAAAATCCACAGGACTGTAGTTAAATTCAGGGCCTACAACTTTCTAAATCGGTTCAGAATTTTTCGAGTAACGGTGTGCGAGTGGTGAGGCCCCAAACTTCACGCAATGCGTTCCGGATGGGGCAAAAAGCGCACGTTTGTGCACGTTGCGCAAAAACGTGCACGCCAATCGCTAATAAAAGTCATACCCATCGATTCCCGATTAAGGCGCACGTTTCTACGTTTTTACTTTTCGCGTTTTCTCAAAGCTGTAGGAGGAGTAGCCGGACAAAGTTTTTACGGAAGAATATATAAATAATAATAAGCCTGAGCAATAGTATGAGTGCCTCGTGCTGCGCACGAGGCACTCCTCCTCCATTGAGCTTGCGCAGCTCAATGGAGGAGGCGTGCCACGTGGCGCAGCCGTGGCACTAATAATAAATAAGCCTGAGCAATAGTATGAGTGCCTCGTGCTGCGCACGAGGCACTCCTCCTCCATTGAGCTTGCGCAGCTCAATGGAGGAGGCGTGCCACGTGGCGCAGCCGTGGCACTAATAATAAGAAAAGGGAAACCTTTCTAGATACTAATTTAACGCCTTCATTTTTCAGGTTTTCTCGGCCGTGTTTCATTTTTGGGGGATTTTTTTTTTCCACAACAGAGCGGGGTCATGCTTTACACCCGCTGGTGCGCAGTGGGACCTTTGCGACTTTAGCATGTTAGCGAAACGCTAGCAACATTGCCTTTTGGGCCATTCTGGACGATTGCAATATGGTCATGCCACTACTTGGCATGCCCATAATAATAAGAAAAGGGAAACCTTTTCTGGGTACTAATTTACGCCTTCATTTTCATGTTTTTCCTCATTTTTTCGGCCGTGTTTTACTTTTCGGGGATTTTTTTTTTCCACATCAGTGCGGGGTCATACTGTACACCCGCTGGTGCGCAGTGGGACTTTTGCGACTTTAGCATGCTAGCAGCATTGCCCTTTGGGCCATTCTGGACGATTGCAATATGGTCATGCCACTACTTGGCATGCCCATAATAAAAATTCCTACAGATACAATAGGGCCTTCGCACTGAAGGTGCTCGGGCCCTAAAAATGTCATACATTCTGGATTCATTACAAATCAACTGAAATATTGCAAGTCTTTTATTATTTTAATATTGCTGATTATGGCTTACAGGTTAAGATTAAGATTCCCAGAATATTCTAATTTTTTGAGATAGGATATTTGAGTTTTCTTAAGCTGTAAGCCATGATCAGCAATATTAAAATAATAAAAGGCTTGCAATATTTCAGTTGATTTGTAATGAATCCAGAATGTATGACATTTTTGTTTTTTTAATTGCATTACAGAAAATAAAGGACTTTATCACAATATTCTAATTTTCTGAGACAGTCCTGTACTTGCTTATTCTTATTTTGGGGTCTCAGGGATCCACCGGAGAGCCTGGACAGGCTGCCAGTTAACGCATGTGCAAACACTTCCTCCTATGTGTTATGCAAATGTATGTAAATTATCTCTGTTTTGTAATGTTTGTAACTATCATTATACCCACGGCATTACAAGTGGAAAAAAAAAAAAACCTGACAAGATGAGTGTTGGAAGCAACGTTTGAACTATGGAATTAAACTAGAAGAGTGTTGGAAGAGGCACCTTTGCCCTGTTGAATGTAACTAAAAGACTGTAGTAGTCATGATTGAATCAGATAAACCTTGGAGACAACTGAATACTTTCAATATGATTGATTTGTAACTATAACTTCACTAGCCAGGAGGAAGCTGACACTTATGTTAAGCTGCCCGACTACTCCCTGTACTTGTAAGTAATAAGCAGAGGTGCCAAATAACAAAGTACAAATACTTTGTCACCTTACTGGAGTAATTATTTTTCAGACGACTTTTTACTTTTACTCCTTACATTTTCACACAATTATCTGTACTTTTTACTCCTTACATTTTAAAAACAGCCTCGTTACTCTATTTCATTTGGGCCTTTAATAAAAACTATCCAGTTAAATTGCTCCATCCGGATAGAGTGAATTTGGTTGTGGTTGTTTCAGATGTTCTTGTCCAGTTTTGTTCTTACATCCGTTCCCTCAGATTCCTGCAACTAAACTTGGATGTACATTCCAATAAAGGTTAGGATAAATGATAACATGCCTCTGAAGTTTGACTTTTTGCACCATTACAATACTTATAGGTAACTAGTCATCATATCTGCTGCTCTCTGAAACACATGTTAATGCTCAATAGTACACATATATGCTTCTTTAATATATTTGCATTATACTAAGATGCATTTATTTTCAATGGCTTTTGTCCTTAATGGCTTTTTCCCCCTTACATTACTTTTACTTTTATACTTTAAGTAGTTTTGAAACCAGTACTTTTATACTTTTACTTGAGTAAAAAACTTGAGTTGATACTTCAACTTCTACAGGAGTATTTTTAAACTCTAGTATCTATACTTCTACCTGAGTAATGAATGTGAATACTGAAGACATCTCTGGTAATAAGATTGTTGAATCTCACTTCTCTCTGTCTTGTGTCTCATTTGACTGCGTTTCCATGCATCAATAACCCTTTTAAAACCCGAATATTGGCAATAACCCGGTTTTGCACGGCCATGTAAACACCAATAACCCCTTTGAATAACCCGGATTTGCTCATATTTTGGGGTTTTAAAGAAACCCCAATATGACCCCTGGGTTACTCCTTTTAAAACCCGAATATTGGGTCATGTAAACACCAAACGGAATATCCCCATCAAACGGAACATGAATTTGTTTTCTAGTCTTTTGACTCCAGGAAGTTCTTATAAACACGGAGAAACGCAAGACCATCCCACACTTTTGGAGTGAGGAGGAGACTAATCACTTCATAAAATATGAACATTTCTGCATTTGTAGACGGTAGAAAGTACGGGGATAGCCAGATTTACAAGAAGGTGAGAGAAAAGTTGCGCGAAGCAGCATTTTTTTTTAAATTTGGATACAGGAAGAAGAAGCAGAAATTACAGTAATTGCGTCATGATGTTCTCCGTGCGTCGCTGGTTTGATCCAGATATCCCAAATGATTAATTACCATGTAAACGGAATATTCTGAATGTTTCAGTAACCGGAATATTAGCAATAACCCAAATTTTGACTGCATGTAAACGTAGTCAGTCTTTCTGCTGCATAGTTGGAGTGCAGAAACAAATTTCTCCAACACTATTGATAGAATGACCAATTAACCTAATTTGAAGATTCTTTTGAGCTGAAAGAAGAAGTCAAAATATGATTATTTCAATTTGATGCAATTAACATAAACACAATATATTTTGTGTGTTCTTCCAATCCTATGGTTCACTCATCAACCAAAAGTAAACTCTATTAGAGAAATGTTATTAAAGGATATACATGGCGTCGTAGAAGGACAACCCCCTTCTCTTTCCTATCAACATGTACCAGCCCGTTACAGCGTTAACACCACGGACTGCTGATCATCTTGTTACAATGAAATATGCTGCTGGCAAACGCAGCCTGGCATCCGTCAAGAGCAGCTTGGAATGCAAGAGTGAGTCCGAGGCTGCAAACTCCCCGGATCCCAGAGCGATCAAGAGCCCAGTCTAAGCTCAATACAGAGAGGAAGGACCTGGCAGGCTGCAGGCCCCAAACATCACCCGCCAAAGTCCAGTTTCAGACACCAGGGACCCGGAGAGACCTGGTGTCTTCTATACCGCAGCAGGTCAGAGTTCTTCTGCAGACATGACCAGCAGTACTGGAGTTGAGGGGTGATGAGGGGGGATGGCATCCCCCCCTGAAATAAAAACAGTCCAAGTCATCCCCCCTTTCCATCCCTTATGTCATTTCATCAATGAATGTGGTTTTACTGCTATTTCAACATTTAGAGTCATCACCAGAAAAATAACTTATTTGACAATTTTCACCTGTTTCAAGTAAATTTTCACTTGAAATAAGTTGAAAAATCTGCCAGTGATACTGAAGTTTAGCATCGAAATGAAAAAAATGTCTAATTTCTTCAAAGGACTTGTCTTGTTGAACCAAAATTGAATACTGAAGACGAGTGATTGTGTTAACGTGTGGGTAAACACACTGCAAAAACTCAAAATCTTACCAGGAATATTTGTCTTATTTCTAGTTAAAATGTCTCATTTTTAGTCAAAAAAATCATTACACTTAAAACAAGAGTCATTACAATAAAAATAACTTGTTATTTGACAATTTTCACCTGTTTCAATTAAATTTTCACTTGAAATAAGTAGAAAAATCTGCCAGTGGAACAAGATTTATCTTCTCATTACAAGCAAAAAAATCTTGTTCCACTGGCAGATTTTTCTACTTATTTCAAGTGAAAATCTACTTGAAACAGGTGAAAATTGTTGTTTTTGTCCAGTGATGAATCTTGTTTTAAGTGTAATGAGATTTCTTTTACTAAAATGAGACATTTTAACTAGAAATAAGACAAATAGTCTTGTTAAGATTTTGAGTTTTTGCAGTGATCCATGTTACTTATCCTGTGAAGGACAGAGTCATATTGATAAGTTCAGAAAAGACAAATGCAGCATCATCAAACGCTGCAAATGGAGAAACGATGCAAAGCACAAAACGATATAAAACAAGAAACCATCTTCAAAAGAAAAATGCTTAATATTATATATATATATATATATATATATATATATATATATATATATATATATATATATATATATATATATATATATATATATACATATATATATATATATACATATAATGTACTTCACGTCCTCTTAACGCTGACAATTTTTTTAACGCATGAGATTTAAAAAAAAAAAGGCGCAACATTTCTGGCGCTCGTCGGCACCCGTAGCCTGAGGAAACGTATGGTGGATTGAAAGATGGAGAATTAAAAGGGACTTTTTAAATTGAACACTTTCAAAAAGATGCAGATGGTTCGCTGGACAAGACTAAAGTTATTTGCATGTCGATTTGAAATGAATTACCATCGAAGTACGTCGAGTCTCAAATACCTGCAGCCAAACACACGAGCAGAGAGCGCCGCGACACGCACCGTACCCTACGCCGTAGGCTCTGCGTTGGTGTAACGCGGAACCATAAATCAGCCTAAAGAGCCGCTCCGCCCCACCTCGTCAAAAGCAGACAACGCTGTAGCAGCTTGCAAAAAATGACCAGTCAAATCAAACTTTATTTGTTAAGCGCTTTTCTTACAAAATAAAAAATGCAACGCAAAGCGCTTTACATAAAACATAAAACTCAATAATGCCCCCCTGCACACGCACGCACGCACGCACACACGCACACACACACACACGCGCACAGACGGGCGCACGAGTTTATGGCTGAGCTCTGAGGATTCAGGTGAGGAAATGGCTGCACTTCATAGGTTGAGTTACTCCCTGCTGTTACATGTGCACTTTATTTGTTTGTAATTTAGTTTTTGTATCCCCCTGTTTTGATCCCGCTTAGGAGAAGGGGATATTTTTTGAGCCTTTTATTTTCATCCATATGTTTATGATGCATATGGTTCATTGTTTTACATTGAGCTGCTTAAAAAAACAAGGAATCTTAAGTTAGTCTTTACAAGTGTAAAGTTTGGGACTACATTGTGTTTGTATTTATGAAGGAATGTTACATGTTACATGTTGCATATTCTCAGGTTGTTAACAGTATTAAAAACATTAAAAAAATACCTATATTATAAAAATTTCCCATTGGGCATTAATAAAGTTTTCTAAATTTGAACTGAATATGTATTCGAAATAAAAGTTTGTTTTTTATTGATACATCCCCTAAAAATACTTAAGCCCCTCATGGAGTTCCACAGGGCTCTGTGTTTGGACCACTTGTGTTTACCACTATACCTCTGAGAGTTCTGACAGGATTTAGCTAAATACATATTTCCCATTTGAGAATATTTTGGCTTCTTGTTAAATTCAGAAAAGTTACTTTATAAATGTTCTTCTTTTCAAATATTTTAATAAACAGGCTCTTTTACATCTTAAGGACTTCATAGTCCCATATTTGCCTAATTGAGTGTCTCACTCTGGGGTTTGCTTTGCTTTTGGCTCTCCAAAGGAATGGATGATAGAAACTTTAGCAATAAAATATTCGTAGCCTCATATTCTCCCCCCATTTATTTATTCATATGAAACATAAAATTAAAGTTGAAGTTGTGTGAAGCAAATTTACCGTAAAGGTTAAAAAAAGAAGTACACATTATTAACCAATAATTGAATAATAATGATACAATTTGATTTAAAAAAGCTAATCAATTTATAAGCCTAAAAAAATAGGAATATGTCAATTTGAAGACTAATAGAACAACAGTTTGTGACGGTTCAATGAAATACAAGTATACATGAATTGATGTAAAACATAATGCTCAGCAGGTGAGGGAGATATGAAAAGACAAAAAAAGAAAGACAAAATCTAACGTAACACAAGTGGTTTTTGTCTCAGCAGGCCAAAACAAATCACCACTGCAGATCTCATTATTCCTCATTTTCCTCTATTGATTACATTTACTTTCAGTCCCTCACTGATTATTTCATATAAAGTCCTAAAACGTAATCTAAAAAGAATAATTCAAATAATAAAATAAATAGTTCTGTACAAATATTAAAGCAGCACTACGTAACTTTTCCACCTTAATCTAATATTTCCAGAGTCATTGTGATGGTACATCAACTTCCAACAGGTTTAATGAACCTCTGTCATGGTCTGAGGGGACTGTATCGCCTTCACTGGCACTATGTAAGTTTGAGGAGCATGGTAGGAACCCTGTCACACTAAAAAACTACACATTTTTACGGCTTTGACTGCTTTACGGCATACGTCACTTCCCCCTCCTTCCTGATTCGCAGTCGAGACGAAAATGGGCGGGGCATGGAGCTCAGAGCTCATGAGAAGCTGGTAACCCGTTGCTGCATTGTGGCTGCAGCAGCTCCACACAACAGACGTGGGGAAAAGATCCTAATGGTTTAACTTTTCACCACTTTCCTGCTTGAGGCAGAACCACGGAGGCCAAGTATCTGATATAACAGAGTAAAAGAGTGAAAGAGTCGTCGGCTCGCTTGGATCGCGGCTGTAACGACCAAACACCTTCCACACAGTACCACAAACACTCACACAGACCGAGTCGGATCAAAACACGGGTTTTATTCCCCACTTCGCCAGCTAAACGCAGTTGCTGGCCAGCTCTCTGCAATTAACCCCAATCTTCAGATAAAACTAGTTTGTTGAGGAAAAAATATTAACTCTTATTCGTAGCTGCAGAGGAAAAAAATAATCTCACGAGGAAAACAAAAATAATGCTCACGCCTCGAAGCCTCTTCAGCATGATATAGCAGTCAAAAAAAAGAAAAGAGAAGTAAGAGGGATACAAAACATGTACTGTATGTTGTACTGTTATACACATTTATTGAAACACATGGCGAGTCAAACATTTACCAAAGCAGCTGCCAAACACTCCTAAACAAGGTAGCCGAAGACGTGGGTTGTGCAGAACTGCGGCAGTAAATCCTTCTAAAGAGTGGCGCTCCGACGAGGAGCTCCATTCTTTAGTAGGGTTTTCATATGGATCCAGACCGTTAATAATCATTATTTTCTCCATATACCGCTCCCTGGCTTCCTTGTTTAAGGTATCCCGGTAAATTCCAGTTCCTTTCCAGCAGTTTAACATATTTTTTTTGCGTTCTGTCTGTTCACTTGGTGAAACAGAAAAGTCCGTCCCGTCTTATTTCATTCACCATCAAAACAAATGCATGCGACGGGACAGGAGTTTTCCGGCAGTACACGCTGGTGCTCATGGGAAACGTAGTTCTTTCTGCTAAAGCACTACCGCTTTTGTCCAAAAGATGCCGCCAAACTCAACAAAAGCTGAAAGTTCCATTGTGCTGCTTTAATCTATTTGTCATGTACAGTATTATTTTCCTGTAATTCATATGAAATTGAACAGTTTCGTAAGAAAATGTCTCAAAATGTATTATGAATATTATAAATGCATACCATTTATTGTGAAACAAAGATGAAAAGGAAACCAGAAACAAAAAGATTCTGCCACATCAGCTATTGTGGAATTATGGGTGTTTTTTCAGCAGAGAGCAGAGACAGACACAGGTTTTAGTCGTGAGAGCAGAGCAGAGCAGAGGAGCAGAAATAAAACCGGGGAAACTGAAATCATTTTCCACATGAGAGCCATAACCATCTGTTCACCTTCATCTATTCTGTTCCTGAGAAAGAAAGAGATGGACAGAGGTGGGAATAGAGAGGAGAGAGAGAGGAGGAGGGCAGGGATTCCTGATCCACACACAAAAACGCTCCTTGACTGAAATTTTTGTTGCAGATTATAATTATTACGTTAGAGTTCTATTCACCCATCCACCTACACCTCCAACCTGCACCAAATGTAGGACTTTACTTCACACATTCACAACATGTGTGATGTAAGAAGGACTTTTTCAGTCATCTCAGTTCAGACTCCTGTGAAAGAACATCCAAGCCGAGGTCTATTGTTACACGGTGAGGAAGTAAACTGTCGTCAAAAGTACATGAATCTAAGCAGTTTTGAGTGAAAACTGAACATGTTCGGGGTAAAATTCATTAATTATCAAGTAGCAATTGGGACGATTGACCTAATGAAGCTGAACTCCCTCCAGCTGATCCAAAATACTGCAGGAAGAGTTCTGTTATACCACGGACTGTGAGAATACTCCATTCTGATTGGCTGGCAGGTGTAGGTTATTAGTTATAACCTACACAAATTGCCTGATAAATAAAATTTTATTTTATTTTATTTTATTTTTTACTTTTTATTTTTTATAATTTTTATTTTATATTTTATTTTATTTTATTTTATTTTATTTTATTTTATTTTATTCAGTACTTTCAACATCATGCTGCTTAGTTGTTTTTTGCAATTGCCCCTCTGGGATAAATAAAGTTTTTCTGAATCTGAACTTTAATATCATTACTGGATCAATTGCCAGGTGGTAACCACGGCAACGGAGATTCAGAGAAGAAGAGCCGGCTACCGATTTGAGGGATTTTGTAATTTCTTTTAATTTATTTGGTGAATTTACCAATTTTGATGACTGGGATGCAGAAGAGGAGAGAAAAGAAAATATCAGAGCGGAGCTGAGCCGACTAGAATATCTACCGTTACCAAGGAAACTGAGTTATGGCTTGTTAAAAAACGTTGTAACTTACCAGGTTACGGTTGCAGACAAGATAATATAACTAATGATTTACACTGAAAACACATTAAAGCATGAATAACTGATTTAATATTTATATTTTTTGGTAAGTGACCGTGGTATAAGAGGGATAATGCCCTTCGAGGTTACATTATCATAAATATATGGACTTCGCAGAGGCAAGTCCATATATTTATTATAATGTAACTCGCCGGGCATTATCCCTTACATATTACATTTCTCCAATCTTAGCTTCGAGTCCTACTGAATTAAGGAGAGAGTTATTCGCCTCCTATGGGGCTGTTAACCGGTGTTTTACCTTCCACCATCATCTTGGGTTTATTTGGGATAAGGGATACCCACAGACTGTTGGGAAAGTAAAGCTGCAGAGTTGTGGTGAAATGCAGAGGGGAATCTCCACGTTAACCTGTAAGTTCTGGATCAGATATAAACTTTAGTCCATGACAGAAAAACACTGGACTGGTACGAACCAGACTCCGCTGACGCAGCGCGTGGAGAGCGCGCGGGGCATGATCTCGGAGCCCTGCTGCATGAAGCCGCCCACCGGGAACCACAGGCTGTTCCCCAGCGTGTACTGGTTCTCCAGGATGTCCCGGCGCTCCCGGAAACACGGGTACGGGTTGTACCACTCGTAGGGACTGAGCCTGGACGGGACGGAGGAAAAACAAGATTCAGCTCAATCAAAAACAAGTGCCAACAAGGTGTCTTGTATTACAGAAAGCCAGGGGATGTTTTTATATATTGACAGCACTTTCACACAATGTTCTAGCCCAGGGGTCGGCAACCCACGGCTCTAGAGCCGCATGCGGCTCTTCAGCACCGCCCTAGTGGCTCCTGGAGCTTTTCAAAAATGTTTCACCTTTTTTTCCCTTTTTTCTTCTTTTTTTTTCCTTTATTTCACTTTTTTATTTTTTTTTCCCTTTTTTCTTCTTTTTTTCCTTTTTTTCTTTTTTCCTTTTTTATTCCTTTTTCCTTTCCTTTCTAATCTCAACATTTCAACTTTTTTCTCAACATTTCGACTTTTTTCTCGACATTTCCACTTTTTTCTCGAAATTGTATTTCAACATTAATCTCAACATTTCGACTTTTTTCTCGACATTTCAACTTTTTTCTCGACATTTCGACTTTTTTCTCGATATTTCGACTTTTTTCTCGACATTTCGACTTTTTTCTCAAAATTTTGACTTTTTTTCTCGACATTTCAACTTTTTTCTCGACATTTCAAATTTTTTTCGACATTTCGACTTTTTTCTCGATATTTCAACTTTTTTCTCGACATTTCAACTTTTTTCTCGATATTTCAACTTTTTTCTCGACATTTCAACTTTTTTCTCGATATTTCGACTTTTTTCTCGACATTTCAACTTTTTTCTCAACATTTCAACTTTTTTCTCGACATTTCAACTTTTTTCTCAACATTTCGACTTTTTTCTCAACATTTCGACTTTTTTCTCAACATTTCAACTTTTTTCTCGACATTTCAACTTTTTTCTCGATATTTCAACTTTTTTCTCAACATTTCGACTTTTTTCTCAACATTTCGACTTTTTTCTCAACATTTCAACTTTTTTCTCGACATTTCAACTTTTTTCTCGACATTTCGACTTTTTTCTCGACATTTCAACTTTTTTCTCGACATTTCAACTTTTTTCTCGACATTTCGACTTTTTTCTCGACATTTCGACTTTCTTCTTGACATTTCGACTTTTTTCTCGACATTTCGACGTTTTTCTCGAAATTGTATTTCAACATTAATCTCAACATTTCGACTTTTTTCTCGACATTTCGACGTTTTTCTCGATATTTCGACTTTTTTCTCGACATTTCGACTTTTTTCTCGATATTTCGACTTTTTTCTCGACATTGACGTTTTTCTCGAAATTGTATTTCAACATTAATCTCAACATTTCGACTTTTTTCTCAACATTTCAACTTTTTTCTCAAGATTGTACTTCAACTTTTTTCTTGACATTTGACTTTTTTTTCTCGACATTTCGACTTTTTTCTCAAAGTGCATAATGAAAAAAAAAAATCTTCCCCCAGTTCTAACTAATATAGAAACATGCAGCATGTATCGTCTTCATTCTAAGGCTGATACAAGAATTTTCATTTTTTGCGGCTCCAGACATATTTGTTTTTTGTGTTTTTGGTCCAATATGGATCTAAAACATTTTGGGTTGCAGACCTCTGTTCTAGCCAATGTGTGTTTTGTGAAAGGGAAGTCTGCTTGTAGAAAGTTTTTTATATTGTGTTGAGATACTGAAAAGGCAGGAAAACAGGGAGTTAAATGATTACAAAATGTCCCCCTGGGGATGACTAAAGTCTGTGTCTAACACACACACATAAACACCTTCAAGGTTTGGTTTTGTCGCTCAGCTGGGCTGTTAAACTCTCTGATGGAGTCATTTCAGGGTCGTAAAAAATGCAAATTATAGTCAGAATGAGGGAGAAAAATAGCAATCACATAAACAGGCGTCAAAAACTAGAGGATTCTATATATTGGTTCTATAACTATTGTTGTCGACCGATAACTTGTGCTGATGGTGTAGCATTTTTTCTCTGGAGGGGGGTATTTAGTATTTTAAAGTGACTTCTCAGAATGTTCGAGGGACGAAAGTGAAAATCCCTTTTTTTGCTATCCCCTTACAAATGCATCTTCTTTTTGATTTCTTCTTGATTTATTTATTTATTTAGTATTAGTTTTGGATTGACTGCACATCGGATTTTGGTTGATGATTTGTTTTATTTATTCATTAATTGATTTATTTTTTATTTTCTCCTCCACCTTTTTTCTTTTTTTTCTCCTTTTTTTAATGAAAAAAAATACCCGATTGACACTATAATGATGTGAATCTTGTATAACTGACTTTATTTCTCTAATAAAAGGTTTAATAACAAAAAGAAACTAGGGAATTCATGACAAGAACTAAAACATTCTTGTTATTTTATTCCCTTACGGTACAAACTTCTTCCAGAGTGAATTAAAGGTACTTTCAAAAACCCTCCCTGCTGCTAAATGTAGGTGTGACTCCAAATAATGCTTGCATGGATAAAACAAATAGAAAGCCATATCTAAAGGTCTGTCCAATACGGAAGAGCATTGGGGCCGGGCAGGAGAAAAATAAAAATAATATTTTAGAGGAGGAAGATTTTTTTTTCACTTCGAGAAAAAAGTCGAAATGTCGAGAAAAAAGTTGAAAAGTCGAGATTAATGTTGAACCAGAATTTCGAGAAAAAAGTCTAAATGTCGAGAGAAAAGTCGAAATGTCGAGAAAAAAGGCAAAAAGTCGAGATTAATGTTGAACCAGAATTTCGAGAAAAAAGTCGAAATGTTGAGATAAAAGTCGAAATGTTGAGAAAAATGTCAAAATTTCGTGCATAAAGTTGAAATGTTGAGAAAAAAGTAGAAATGTCGACAAAAAAGTCAAAATTTTAAGAAAAAAATCGAAATTTTAAGAAAAAAGTCGAAATGTCGAGAAAAAAGTCTAAAAGTCGAGATTAATGTTGAATCAGAATTTCGAGAAAAAAGTCTAAATGTCGAGAGAAAAGTCGAAATGTCGAGAAAAAAGGCAAAAAGTCGAGATTAATGTTGAATCAGAATTTCGAGAAAAAAGTCGAAATGTTGAGATAAAAGTCGAAATTTTGAGAAAAGAGTCAAAATTTCGTGAATAAAGTCGAAATGTTGAGGAAAAAAGCCGAAATGTTGAGAAAAAAGTCAAAATTTTAAGAAAAAAGTTGAAATGTCGAGAAAAAAGTCTAAAAGTCGAGATTAATGTTGAAATACAATCTCGAGAAAAAAGTCGAAATGTTGAGAAAAAAGGCAAAATTTTTACTTTATTCACGAAATTTTGACTTTTTTCTCGAAATTGTATTTCAACATTAATCTCGGCGTTCCGACTTTTTTATCGACATTTCGTCTTTTTTCTTGAAGTGCACAATAAAAAAAAAATCTTCCACTCTCACATTTTTTTTCTCTAGCCTGGCCCTAATACTCCTCCGTAGTCCAAAGCCCCCCCACTCCAAATAAAAGGGGGTGTCAGTAAATGTGCTTACAGCACCGACACTGAACTAAAATGAGAAGGCCGGTGTTTCACCTGGCGGCGAGGAAGAGGACACAGCTGACGGCCAGGTACGCCAGCAGCATGAAGAGCCAGACGGCTGGAGAGAACGGGTCCAGGAAGGAGAAGTATCCCGGTTTACGACCCTGAAACAAACACACAGAATTATTATTAATGCCTGAACGGCTGGGATGAGTGTTTGTTGGGGAGTCTGCACACGATGGGACGAGGAGAAGCCACTTTCACCTCAACAGCTTCACTCACAACATGATCTCATCTTTAACAACACTCATCAGTAGGGGTGTAACGATACACTGATCTCACGATACGGTACGATACACGATATTGAGGTCACGATAACGATACGATATTATAGCAGTATTTTTTTAACAACCTTGAATGAGGAACATATGACTGGAAAAAATTGTCTTTTATTTGAAAGACACAAAATACAAAACAATACTGTACGTTTGCCCTATTGTTACAGTTTGTAATGCTTTATAACTGTTTAAGTTTTAAAGAGAAAGCCAGGCCAACCATTTTCCACAAACTGAACTAAAAGTAAATGTTGTGGCGGACACAATAACGGACCTCGCACCCATCAGGACTGTATGGAAGGGGGCGTGGTCACAAGCATGTATTTGGTTGCTTAGCAACGTGTGTTAGTTTACAGTTGTCAACTGACAGTTCTTTTAGTTCAGTTGGATTCCGCTGTCACGGAATAAAGACGTGTTTTACCAACCTCTGGAGTCGAGCCTCATCTTGCCACATTGGTGACCCCTTGTTTGAGCATGTTTGAAGAAACAGAAGATATCTCGTCTTCATCTCAGCAGCCTCGGCAGCCCGCAGGTTCCGCTGCGGTTTTGAGGCTGCCTGAATTTTGGCAGGAGGACTCCGGTTCCTGGTTCGAGCACATCGAGGCGCTTTTCCGGCTACGGGGAATCACTGACGATGATTCCCGGTATCATCTGGTCGTCGTCGCCCTTGGCCAACAGTCCACTCGGCGCGCCCTGCAGCTGCTCCGTGCGCCTCCGCAACGGGACAAGTACGCCGCGCTGAAGCAGCTGCTGCTCCGGAGGTTCAGCCTCTCAGCCTCGGAGAGAGCGGACAGACTCCTCTCCCTGCCGGTCTTGGGTGACAGGTCAGCGGTGGAGCTGATGGACCAGATGCTTCTGCTGCTTGGCCCGGACGACGGTGGATTTCTTTTTCCGCATCTTTTCCTGCGCCAACTGCCGCCGCCCGTCCGCGCAGCGCTGGCGAACTCCAGCTGCCTCGCAACGGGCGACTACCGCGGCTTGGCTGAGGAAGCGGATCGGGTCCTGATCGCTACCCGAAGTTTGGCCGTTAACCACGTCGCACCAACCGCCCAGCAATCGACGTCGGAGGACGCGGACCCAGCGGTGGTGGCTGCAGTGAAGACCCAGAGACGACGCGGGACGGATCTCTGTTTCTTCCACCAACGGTTCGGCGCCAAGGCGAGACGCTGCGTCCCTCCGTGTCAGTTTGAGCCACCGGGAAACCGGCGCTCAGTGGCAGCGATCGGCGGTCAAGGTGAGCTGCTGTTTATTGCAGACTCTGCATCAGGGAAACGTTTCCTGGTAGATTCAGGCTCCCAGCTGAGCCTCCTCCCGCCGACCGCCACGGACCGGTCGACCGGAGGTAACGGACCGCCGTTAAGCGCCGCCAACGGCTCCTCCATCACCACTTTCGGGACCCGGTCAGTGACTGTTTGTTTCAACGGACGCCGGTTCGAGAGTGACTTTGTCATCGCCAGTGTTGCTGTTCCTATCATCGGTGCTGATTTTCTGTGTGCTAACGGTTTGCTGGTGGACGTTGCAAACCGCAGATTGATCGATGCAGTGACTTTTATGACTTTCCCGTGTGAGACAGGGGGATCTGGACCGCTAGCACACGCTAGTTTTTTAGCAGCAGGTAACGTGTTCCAACGTCTGCTGGCAGATTTCCCGCGGCTGATCAAACCTGTTTTTTCCACCGCGACAACCAGGCACGGCGTCGAGCATTACGTCACCACCACGGGGCCCCCGGTGTTTGCGCGTGCTCGTCGGTTAGACACACAGAAATTAGCCATTGCTAAAGAGGAGTTTGCCTCTATGGAGCGTTTAGGCATAGTTAGACGCTCCAAGAGCCCCTGGGCCTCACCGCTTCACATGGTGCCCAAGGCAGACGGTTCGTGGCGCCCGTGTGGGGATTTTCGCCGTCTTAACAACGTCACGGTGCACGACCGCTATCCAGTCCCACACATTCAGGATTTTTCCGCGCATTTAGCAGGGAGAACCATCTTTTCAAAGGTGGATTTAGTACGCGGTTACCACCAGGTTCCCATGAGAGCAGAGGATGTGCCTAAGACCGCTGTAATTACCCCGTTTGGGCTTTTTGAATTTCTGCGCATGCCCTTTGGCCTGAAGGGGGCAGCGCAGACCTTCCAGAGGCTGATGGACTCTGTGTTGCGAGACCTCACGTTCGTGTTCATTTACCTCGATGACATTTTAGTGGCCAGTTCCTCAACAGAAGAACATTTGGCACACCTCAAACTGGTCTTCCAGAGGCTAGATGAACACGGCCTTATTGTCAACCCGGCTAAGTGCCAGTTCGGCCTGCCGGTTATTGATTTTTTAGGGCACCGGATTTCAGCTCAGGGTGCAGTTCCACTGCCGTCTAAGGTTCAAGCGGTGGCAGAGTTTCCCCGCCCGGCCTCGGTTAAGGCGCTGCAGGAGTTTTTGGGTATGATTAATTTTTATAACCGTTTCCTCCCTCGCGCTGCCCACCTCCTGCAGCCGCTTTATGGAGCCTTGCAAAAAAAGAAAGGCTGTGACCCAGTGGACTGGACACCTGACCGCATCAGTGCCTTTGAGGGTGCTAAGTCAATGCAGTACTTTTAGCTCACCCATCACCTTCGGCCCCCATTTCTTTGACAACCGACGCTTCGGACATAGCAGTAGGGGGAGTCGTAGAGCAACGGGTGGCAGGAGTTTGGCAACCTCTTGCATTCTTCAGCCGCAAACTACGTGACAGTGAGCGAAAGTATAGTGTTTTTGACCGTGAGTTGTTGGCGCTGTACCTCGCCACCCGTCATTTTCGTTTTTTTCTAGAAGGCCGTTCATTCACGGCATATGTAGACCATAAGCCGTTGATATTTGCGATGTCTAAGGTGACAGAGCCGTGGTCCACTCGCCAGCAGCGCCATCTAGCGTCCATCTCAGAGTTTACCACGGACATTCGGCATGTCGCAGGTAAAACAAACCTTGTGGCCGATTGCCTGTCACGCGCGCTGGTGTGCCCTGTAAACCTGGGAGTTGATTTTTCTGCTATGGCTGCTGACCAGTCCGATGACCAGGACATCGCGACTCTTAAGTCTGCCGGTACCGGTCTCAGACTAGAGAACTTGGCGGTGGAGGTCGGAGGTCCAGCTCTTCTCTGCGACATCTCCACGGGTCGGCCCCGTCCGGTGGTCCCAGTTTCCTGGCGCCGGCGTGTTTTCGATTCCGTACACTCCCTTTCACACCCTGGCATCCGGGCGTCAGTGAAATTGGTTGGGGCCAAGTTCGTCTGGCCCGGCCTCCGCAGGGAGGTTAAAGAGTGGGCAGCTGCATGTGTAGCATGCCAGCGGGCTAAAGTTCACCAGCACACAAAGGCGCCCCTGGAACCGTTCCCCATTCCAGCCAGGCGGTTTGACCATGTCCACATCGACCTGGTGGGCCCTCTTCCTCCATCGCTGGGTTACACGCACCTCCTCACCATGGTGGACCGTACCACCAGGTGGCCCGAGGCAGTGCCCCTTTCCTCTACAGGGTCAAAAGATGTGGCGCGTGCTTTCCTGGGTGCCTGGGTCTCACGTTTCGGTGTCCCGTCTGACATCACGTCTGACAGAGGCCCCCAGTTTATTTCAGAACTTTGGTCGTCGTTGGCAGAAGCTTTGGGAGTGCAGGTACACCGTACCACTGCATACCACCCACAAGCTAATGGCCTTTGTGAACGTTTTCACAGGTCCCTCAAAGCAGCGCTGCGTGCTGCGCTCTCGGATGGTAACTGGGTGGACCGCTTATCGTGGGTCATGCTCGGTTTGCGCACGGCCCCGAAGGAAGATTTAAATGCGTCGCCCGCAGAGCTCGTGTTCGGTCAGCCACTCAGTGTGCCAGGAGAATTTTTGCCTGAAAGCTCGGCTCCGCAAATTCACCAAGCAAGCGGTCCCTTCGCATCAAATAGTTTTTTGACCCCGGGGCCCATTCACCACTGTTTTCCGCGGACATTCATTCCATCGGAGCTCAAGTCGGCTCAGTTTGTCTTCGTGCGGCATGATGCTCATCGCTCTCCTCTACGGCCTCCATACGACGGCCCCTTTAGAGTCCTCGAGAGAGGCCCTAAGGTTTTTTTGTTAGACCTAGGAGGCCGTAAAGAACACGTTGCACTAGACAGGCTTAAACCTGTCTACTATAGCGGATGAAGCTGTGGTCCCGGCCCAGGTCCCCCGTCGTGGACGCCCTCCACTGAGACCTCCTGTCGATGCTGCAAAGGATGGACGTTCTAATTTACACCTGAAGACTGTTATTTTTTCTCCGCAGCATCCTGCTCACACTGATGCTCCTGTGGTGGTACAGGAAGGACGGCGCAGCCGTTATGGTCGGCTGATTAAGCCACCAGTGAGGGACTGATGGGCCCTTCCAAGTACAACCTTCTGGGTGTTCTGGGGGGGGCTGTGTGGCGGACACAATAACGGACCTCGCACCCATCAGGACTGTATGGAAGGGGGCGTGGTCACAAGCATGTATTTGGTTGCTTAGCAACGTGTGTTAGTTTACAGTTGTCAACTGACAGTTCTTTTAGTTCAGTTGGATTCCGCTGTCACGGAATAAAGACGTGTTTTACCAACCTCTGGAGTCGAGCCTCATCTTGCCACAATGTCAGGTTTGCATTATGCATCTTCAGTTTCATACAAGTACAAATATTTAGACACAAACTGAATAGTTTCTCTCATGTATGATTTGACTTTTTTCTTTTCCAGAAATATAACAACTAAAATTAAATAAATAAATACAAGTAAATAAATAAACTATGAAAAGTCCCAAACTCCAAATGCCACATGACTGTTATTTATCTTCTGCCAGAGCTCAGAGCTTCACCTGCTCCAGCCTGAGGCCGTAAGGTGAACCCCGTTATCGTTTCATCCTCCACCTTTGCGGACGACACAATCTTTACATCATAAAAAACATTGATTCATGTTCACCTTAGAAGTAAAAGTTCAGAGCCCAAAACCCCCCAAGAGTCCCGTGATCGGGACCGCAAAACGGTACTAGTTTCTTCTGAGCGTAGTCAGATTTTGGTCCGTGGGTCGAGGCGCGGTCGTCCAGTTATCCTTCTGCACCAATAGGATGTTACTAGTCAACACAATATATTAATATTAATAACCCGATATCGTACTACAGTTTGTCACCTCCACGACACGTATCGTGACGTTTTTGTATCGCAAAATTTCATGGCACGATATATTGTTACACCCCTCCTCAGTCAACTTTACGCGTAACTGGACAAACAAAGTGACAAGTTACACCAATACACGGTGGAAACTCCCCAAAAAATACAGTTGGCAGTCGGGTCAAGGAAGGAGGAAGAGAAGAAGGAAGGAAGGGAGAAAAGAAGGAAGGGAAGAAGGAAGGAAGGAAGGAAGGAAGGAAGGAAGGAAGGAAGCAAGGAAGGGAGGGAGAAAAGAAGGAAGGGAAGAAGGAAGGAAGGGAGAAAAGAAGGAAGGGAAGAAGGAAGGAAGGAAGGAAGGAAGGAAGGAAGGAAGGAAGGAAGGAAAGAAGGAAGGAAGGAAGGAAGGAAGGAAGGAAGGAAGGAAGGAAGGAAGGAAGGAAGGAAGGGAGAAAAGAAGGAAGGAAGGAAGAAAAGCAGGAAGGAAGAAAGGAAGGAAGAAAAGAGGAAGGAAGGAAGGGAGAAAAGAGGAAGGAAGGAAGGAAGGAAGGAAGGAAGGAAGGAAGGAAGGAAGAAAAGAGGAAGGAAGGAAGGAAGGAAGGAAGGAAGAGAGAAAAGAGGAAGGAAGGAAGAAAAGCAGGAAGGAAGGAAGGAAGGAAGGAAGGAAGGAAGGAAGGAAGGAAGGAAGAAAAGAGGAAGGAAGGAAGGAAGGAAGGAAGGAAGGAAGGAAGGAAGGAAGGAAGGAAGGAAGGAAGGAAGGAAGAAAAGAGGAAGGAAGGAAGGAAGAAAAGAGGAAGGAAGGAAGGGAGAAAAGAGGAAGGAAGGAAGGAAGGAAGGAAGGAAGGAAGGAAGGAAGGAAGGAAGGGAGAAAAGAGGAAGGAAGGAAGGAAGGAAGGAAGGAAGAGAGAAAAGAGGAAGGGAAGAAGGAAGGAAGGAAGGAAGGGAGAAAAGAAGGAAGGAAGGAAGGAAGAAAAGCAGGAAAGAAGGAAGGAAGGAAGGAAGGAAGGAAGGGAGAAAAGAAGGAAGGAAGGAAGAAAAGCAGGAAGGAAGAAAAGAGGAAGGAAGGAAGGGAGAAAAGAGGAAGGAAGGAAGGAAGGAAGGAAGGAAGAAAAGAGGAAGGAAGGAAGGAAGGAAGGAAGGAAGGAAGGAAGGAAGGAAGGAAGGAAGGAAGAGAGAAAAGAGGAAGGAAGGAAGAAAAGCAGGAAGGAAGGAAGGAAGGAAGGAAGGAAGAAAAGAGGAAGGAAGGAAGGAAGGAAGGAAGGAAGGAAGGAAGGAAGGAAGGAAGGAAGGAAGGAAGGAAGGAAGGAAGGAAGGAAGAAAAGAGGAAGGAAGGAAGAAAAGAGGAAGGAAGGAAGGGAGAAAAGAGGAAGGAAGGAAGGAAGGAAGGAAGGAAGGGAGAAAAGAGGAAGGAAGGAAGGAAGGAAGGAAGAGAGAAAAGAGGAAGGGAAGAAGGAAGGAAGGAAGGAAGGGAGAAAAGAAGGAAGGAAGGAAGAAAAGCAGGAAGGAAGGAAGGGAGAAAAGAGGAAGGAAGGAAGGAAGGAAGGAAGGAAGGGAGAAAAGAGGAAGGAAGGAAGGAAGGAAGGAAGGAAGAAAAGAGGAAGGAAGGAAGGAAGGAAGGAAGGAAGGAAGGAAGGAAGGAAGGAAGGAAGGAAGGAAGGAAGGAAGGAACAGGAGAATTAGGTCATTTTGACCTGAAGACAGTACAAGGGTTAATTGTGCCACTGGACTAGCAGCCTGTTGCGTCCTCTTTCTTTGCAACATCTTGATATTTTCTATTTTCCCTTAAGACATTTTTCTATCCCGATGTGGAAGTGTGGCTGAAATAATGGCTGTTGGTAATTCTGTCATGTTTATCACAGGCAAACATGACAGTGGGAAAGTTATTTACATACGGGAGCCACTGATTCAGCTCTCTAAAGCCCGATTAAAGCCCAAAATAAAAGCCCAAATCCAGATGAGTGAAGAGGAAAATGGTAAAGGAAGTAGAGCAGAAGTAAAACGTTCCCTTAGTTACGATGGGGAACGAAACACATTTAAGCCAGATGAAATGAAGATACTTTACCTAAAATGTCTGTAAACCTTTGAATATTTTGAATATTTTATTTTGAACATGCATGTTAAAAAAGAGTACAAAAAAGTAAAAAAAAAACAGAATACACATAGTGTCATATATATATTGTAGCAGGGCGAGTGCTACGGGGGCCCGACCGACAGGATAGAGAGGACATGGAGTTTAGTGCAGAACCCTTTATTAATCCACACCGCCACACGTGCACAAGCACCGCAACACACAGATCACCAGCAGCTTCTCCGTAGCAGCTCCTCCGACTCTGCAGCTTCTCTGTCTCTCCCTTATAAGGCAGGCAGGGTGGAGAGGCTGACGGGCACACCTGTATCCCGTCAGCCTGAGTGGCTGCAGCTCCTCCACCCCGCCACACACCCCCAACGCCAAACCCGCGCCGGGGTCCGTCCGGCCGAGCCCACTCCCCCCCCGCCCCCTCGGATCAGGAGAGGAAGCCCGGAACCGCCGTCTGCACCCCCGGGCCTTCCTGGCCCGGACGGCTGCCGGGATCCGTCGGGAGGCCGCCCTCGGCGTCCGGCCGACCGGCAGCAAGTGTCGGGAGGCCGTCCCCGGCGACAGGCCGACCGCCGAGAAAGCCGCTTTTGGGACCGGGCCCATGGTGGCCTCGGGCCAGACGGCATCCGCGGCCGTGGCCGGGGCGCGTCCAGGACGCGTCCAGGACCACCCCCTCCTCCGTCACGCAGCACTGCGCCGGCTGCCGGTCCGCCTCCAGGACCGCCTCCTCCTCGACGCAGCCCTGCTCTGGCCGCTGGTCCGTCCCCGTCTCCGCGGGTCCCGCTGTCGCTGGCGCCGCCTCCACCTCCGCAGCCCCCTCTGACTCCGCCCCCGACTCCGCCTCCGACTCCGCAGCCGCTTCCGCCTCAGGAGACATCGCCTGGCAACCTGCAGCCACTGCCTCCCGGCCGGTCGGCTGCAGCCCCGCCAGTGCTGCCCCGGCGAACCTCAGGCGTGGAGCCGGGGTGGGCCGCTCCGTTGGCCCTGCCGTCTCGGGAGCCGTCGCTTGACGGCCCGCAGCTTCTGCCTCCCGGCCTCTCAGCTGCGGCGCCGCCAGCTCCTCCCGCGCTGCGGCGGCGAACCTCAAGCGTGGTGCAGGGGTGGGTCGCTCCGCGGCCACCAGCGCTTCTAGCGCCGCGAGCTGCTGCTCCCCCTGGCCCCGGAGCAGGGTGGCCAGGTCCGCCATGGCATGGGCGAGTGCCTCCAGGGCCCGCTCCGTGCCTCCCTTCTCCATCCCGTCGGGCCCCACGTTGGGTGCCAGTGTAGCACAGCGAGTGCTACGGGGCCCCAACCGACAGGATAGAGAGGACACGGAGTTTAGTGCAGAACCTTTTATTAATCCACACCGCCACACGTGCACAAGCACCGCAACACACAGATCACCAGCAGCTTCTCCGTAGCAGCTCCTCCGACTCTGCAGCTTCTCTGTCTCTCTCTTATAAGGCAGGCAGGGTGGAGAGGCTGACGGGCCACACCTGTGTCCCGTCAGCCTGAGTGGCTGTAGCTCCTCCACCCCGCCACCCCATCAATATATCCATATACATACCTACATATAACATATCTATATCCATAATATACATCTACCAGTATATATCTACATATATTAATACATGTACATGTATGTTTTTGTGAAGCCTCTTAAAATAAAGCTGAAAAGCCAGACTTTGATCACATGTTCATTGTTTTATTCAAACACATTGTGGTGATATAGAAGCAAAATCATTGAAATCCAGACTGTCCAAATAATAAAAGGCTTCTGGAACTACCAGTATCTGAGCATTTAAACGGCTTCATCAGTATTTCCGTGCTAAAAAAAACGCTGTGTAAAAACGGGGCGATGGGGACCTTTTTGTCTTGTGGCCCCTGAGCAGCTACCGTAAATCCTGTCCGTAGACGTATAAGTGTGTGTGTTTCCTCAATCCGTCAGGGGCTCAATAAGAGCAGCCTGCTGTTTAGTGAAGGGAATTTACGGTTGCCACGGTTCAAACGCTCCGATTCAGACTGAACCGGGAGGCCGGAGTTCCCCCTCCCAACGGTGGTGATAGCTCTCTAACAGCCCGTCGGCTCCACCGTACCAGAGCATAAATTGCCACCGCAGGCCGTTACTGAGAGTAAAAATGTGCTCTCGGTCAACTTAATCTTTAAATAAACACTAAAGAAAATGCAGCCGGGACACTGCCGTTGAGAGCTGTACGCAAATTAAGCAGCTGACTGATCACTGATCAATACACTGATGCTGTCACAGTGGACTGGATCAAACATGGAGGACAGATGTTGGAGCTGCATACGGATGAGCTGCAGATGGATCTGCAGGAAGGATGATGCAGCCACTGCAATCCTGTCCTCAAGGAGACACACCAAAACCTTTCAAAGGTGATGTTAATAATTCATACAGAATAACTGAATTGCATTAGATAAATAAATGTTTTATCTACATTAATTGTTGCTGAGAAACACTCATGTTCCATTTAAGAATTATGTTTAGATTCCTGTGAAATAGTGGTTGATCCTTAACTTTAACAGGACAGGACTGACTACACGGTAACGAACGGAACGAACATTGACAACGAGATTATGACCTTCAGATTGTGCAGGTGTGGTTGGGGGAAAGTGACCACATACAGGGGACTACGAATTCATCAGGGGAGAAAGAAGAAGGAGAGCGAGAGGAAAGGCATACAACATCCTTGCACTGATCCGGCAGATCAGACAAGCAGGACCCCCAGCCAGGGAGAGAACCACAGAGCTGAGGGTCCTAACGTTGTTGTTGGCGCGCAAATAGAGGAGGAAGATCCCCCTGTGAGAAGCAGTACTCCCCTGGTATGTGAGCTGGTAGAAGCGAGACCCCTCAGTCCCCTAGCCACCCAGCAAACAGAAAATAGGGAACCAGGAAGAAAGAGCTTCATCAAGTGGTCCAAAGCAAGTGAGGTGAAGACGTGGCAGAAGCTGGACTCAGACCTCAGTCTAGTGCTCGAGAACTCACTACGCGGCAGAGTGGACCAGAAACTCAACCGCCTGGGAGACATCCTGTACGAGGAGTGCAAAGCCAGGTTCGGAAGCCTCACCAAGAAGCAGCACAACTCTGCTCCAAGAAAGGGGAGGAGGGAGGCCGAGATCGATGCTCTGGTGCAAGAATGGCGCCAACTCCGCAGGAGATGGAGGACAGCTCAGGAGGAGGAAAGGCAAGGCCTGAAGGTGCTTTGGGACGAGGGGAAACGCAAGTTGGCCAGCCTGCGAAGAGCAGAGTGCATTCGCAGACGTACAGTAGGAGAAGAAAGGAGAAAGAAAGAGCTAGTTTCAGGAGGAATCCCTTCAAGCACGCCCGGCAGCTTTTGGAGGAGAAGAGAAGCGGAAGGTTGGAAGCCACCAAGGAGGAAATTGAGCGGCACATCAGGGGCCAATGCAGTCATCCAGAGAGGAACTTTCCCTTAGGCTCGCCTGGATACGTCCCCCCTCCACCTCCGCCAACCACACAGTTTGACAGCTCCCCTCCCCGGCTGAGCGAGGTTACAGCAATCGTCAAGAAAGCAAGAGCAGCATCAGCCCCTGGGCCGAACGGTATCCCCTACAAGTTCTACAAGAACTGCCCCCAAGTCCTGAAATGCCTGTGGAAGCTCATGAGCACAGCATGGAAGAACAAACGAATACCATCTGAGTGGCAAAGAGCGGTGGCGGTGTTTATTCCGAAAGAACAGGAGTCCCGCAACATCAGTCAGTTCAGGAGCATTGCACTCCTAAACGTCGAGGGAAAGGTCTTCTTTGGAGTCATGGCCAAGAGGCTAACATCTTAACTCACAGAGAATGGCTACATCGACACCAGCTGCCAGAAAGCAGGAGTGCCAGGCTTCCCAGGATGCGTGGAACATTCTTCAATGATTTGGGGACAGATCCAGAGAGCCAAGCAGGAGGAGAGCGACCTCTATGTGGTGTGGCTTGACCTCGCCAACGCTTATGGATCTGTCCCCCACAAGCTCATCCAGTTCGCATTGGAGTTCTTCCACGTACCTGATTCGATCAACAACCTGGTAACCAGCTACTTCAGGGACCTCCAGATGTGTTTCAGCCTCCAAGACTTCACAACAGGATGGCAGCGCCTGGAAGTTGGCATCGCAATGGGGTGCGCCATCTCCCCAGTCCTGTTTGTCGCAGCCTTTGAAATCATCCTCCACGGAGCCCGTCAGACCGTAGGAGGGATAAGGCTCCAGACAGGGCAGAGGCTACCACCACTTCGTAGCTACATGGACGACGTGACTCTGGTGTTGCAGACAGCTCCGTGCACAAGAAGGTGCCTGAAGAGGCTAGACGAGCTGGTGACGTGGGCAAGGATGAGGATAAAACCCTCCAAATCACGGAGCCTCTCCTTGCGTAAAGGCACCAGGAACGATGGTACCATCTTTGTCGCAGGAGGCGAGTAAATCCCTCTACTGGCCAACCAGTCCATCCGAAGCCTGGGAAGGCAGTACAGCGCAGATCTGTCAGACAAGCATGCAGGCAAGGCTGTACGGAAGCAACTCTCAGAAGGCCTGGCGAGCATCAATAACAGCCAGCTACCCGGAAAGTACAAATTGTGGTGCTACAACTTCACTTTGTACCCGAGGGTCATGTGGCCACCAAAGATGTGTGAAATTCCATCCTCCACAGTCAACGGGTTGGAAAGGCTCGCCAACTCCTACATCCGGAAGTGGCTGGGTCTTCTGCACGGCTTTTCCGACACAGGCTTGTTTGGGGCAACTTCGCTGCAGCTGCCAATCCAGTCAATCACCCTGGGCTACAAAGCAGGAAAAGGCGAGGTTGGTCCTCGAACTAAAAGAATCCTCGGATCCCACTGTGAGGAGTGCACTTGTCCCCACCCGAACAGGTCGGAAGTGGCAAGCAGGCCCAGAGGTCGACAGGGCCATTGGCAGACTCCAACACCAGGAGATAGTTGGCAGGATGCAAGCAGGGAGAGTGGGGCTTGGATTGGGAGAGTCCCCACGCTTGTGGTCCAAGGCCACGAAGAATGAACGGAGAGCCATGGTTGCGGAGGAAGTGTCAAGGACGAATCAGGAGCAGTACACCATCAAGGCTTTGTCGCAAGGTCGCCAAGGAAGATGGACCATGTGGGAAGGCAACATCAAGAGACCCCTTAGCTGGGCTGACCTTTGGAAGATGCCACAAGCCAGACCCAGCTTTCTGCTCAGGGCAACCTACGACACCTTGCCATGCCCCAGAAACCTCCACCAGTGGTTTGGCAAGGAAGAGAGCTGTCCCCTCTGCAGTGCACCCAATGCCAGCCTACAGCATCTACTGTCGGGCTACAAGGCTGCGCTGGGGCAGGGGCGCTATAGGTGGCGGCACGACCAAGTCCTGTCAAAGCTGGCTGAAGTCCTTGAGAACCGCAGACGAGATACCAGATATGTATGTATGTATGTATGTATGTATGTATGTATGTATGTATGTATGTATGTATGTATGTATGTACGTACGCACGCACGCACACATGCACGCACGCACACACACACACATTATGCTGTATAACTCATGTACAAGGAAATGAGGATACAAATCAGCTATTCAATCATGTTTTTAGAAACCATTATCTTAAGTATGGTAATCTTTCTAGTTGATAAATTGCGGCTCTGAACAAACTTATTACTGCGTGCGCTGCAGATGAGATATTGATCAAAAACAAGTTTCTACCAGAGTACACTGTGTTGGTTATTAGTTGTCTAAGGAAGGGAGCGACACTGTTAGTAATATGATCAGACACAATAACAATCGGGCATTGGCCTTATCTGTGTTCAGTTACAGGAAATTAGAAGTCTCCCAGTTCTTAATGAAAGAAAGGCAGTGATCCAGAGACCAGATTCTTGTGAGTTGCTGACAACTGGCTCAGGAAAACAGTGGCAGGACACAGGGGGAGCACAGGGAATAACATGACAAAACCGGTTCTGTAGAGCCGTGTTTTTCATCCCAGTCCTCAGGAGATGGTGTCCTGAAAATGTTTTTTTTTCTTCCCACAAGTGTCTACAAATATATTGTTGGTCAGGGCCAAGGCTGACAAAACAAACCTGTTTTTATATATACATGCTATTTGATCTTGCAGCAGATGTAAGTAAGTTTTCTTGTGCGTATGTCAGAGTGAAGGTGAAAGTGCCCTACACCCAGTACTCGAGTTTTAAAAAAAAATCAGGGGGGATGGTGGATTTTATCACATGGGGACTGATAATTTGTGCTGATTACAAATAATATAATATATTACAAATAATAGCAGTGACCAAAACAGCTGCAGAAATACTGCAGGAATGACATAGCAGCAGTTAAATGCAGCCTTCTGTAAGCTTTAAATATCCACTGGGCTTACATCAAATACATCAAAACACAACAATAAAAAACACTTTTCTGAACTTATCAATATGACTCTGTCCTTCACAGGATAAGTAAAATGGATCACTGCAAAAACTCAAAATCTTAACAAGAATATTTGTCCTATTTCTAGTTAAAATGTCTCATTTTAATTAAAAAATCTCATTACACTTAAAACAAGACTCATGACTGGAAAAAAACAACAATTTTCTCAGTTTCAAGTAGATTTTCACTTGAAATAAGTAGAAAAATCTGCCAGTGGAACAAGATTTTTTTTGCTTGTAATAAGAAGATAAATCTTGTCCCATTGGCAGATTTTTCTACTTATTTCAAGTGAAAATTTACTTGAAACAGGTGAAAATTGTCAAATAAGTAATTTTTCTGGTGATGACTCTAAATGTTGAAATAGCAGTAAAACCACATTCATTGATGAAATGACATAAGGGATGGAAAGGGGGGATGGCAGTTTTACAGGGGGGATGATTTGGACCGTTTTTATTTCAGGGGGTGATGCCATCCCCCCTCATTCCCCCTCAACTCCAGTACTGACTACACCTGCCCTCTTGACACTCTACTCTAACAAACTTTATTAGGACCTAAGACAGATTCTGTCAAAGAGGACTAAAATCACAGACAGTGAGTGTGTTTACATGGGAAGTTTAATTCCTCTTTAAACCCCTGCCTCTCGTGACCCTGCAAACATAGTGGGTATAGATAATGGATGGATGGATGGATGGATGGATGGATGGATGGATGGATGGATGGATGGATGGATGGGTTTAATTCCTCTTTAATTCAGAATTAAAATTAAATCCGATTTAAAAATGAGTAAAAATTACCATGTAAACACCTAATTCTGGATGAAAATGGCCATTCCGAATTAAACTTAATTCCGAAATAAGTGGCTGGTTTATTCTGATTTTAAATCTGAATAAAATAATTCTGCGATCATGCATACACTCATTCCGCTTTAAATTAATTCCGGTCTTTCTTTCTGCTCGTTCCCTCTCCCGTCTGTCTCCATGACGCTTATATTCCACGCTGGGCTGGTTTTCCAGGACGGCAGCACGTAGTAAACGGTGGTCAAGAGCAGAGACTTTATTTAATAAATAGCATGGAGGACCTGGAAATCATTAAAAGAACAGATGGCAGGAAACATCAAAATTGTGAGCTTTTCAAAGTTGTAGCGGCTAAGTTAGTTTTTCTTCCAGTAGACGTAACTTCCGGTAGTTTAACTTCTGGTCCCCCCCCTATCCAATCAGAACCTTCCCAACCCCCAGACCTGTAGAGGAATTGGATAAAGCCGATCAAACGTGTTTTCCATGTAAACCTCAATTCGGAATTACTATTTCCATGTAAACTCAAAGGAAAATAGTTTAATTCGGAATAATTTAAAAAAACCTGATGTAACCGTGGCCAGTGAAGTACAGAAAGACAAACAAAGTCCCACCTCGCCAGCAACAGGTGACGAGCGGTGTGTTAGGGACTAAAGAGCATCAGTAACTACAGACGGGGACGTGACACCATAGTGAATCGTTGGCAGAGCAGCTCAACAGTTTCTTTTTCTCACTTTGAAACACTGCAGCAACACTCCTCTGCTCCAGCCCTGCACCGTCAGGATTCTCCACCCCCCACAATCACTGTAGAGGTGTACGATGTCAAGGTCAAGTCTTTCAATGGACTACTTCTATTCTGAGCCAGGTGTGTTAGAGCCGAGCGTTATCTAAATTATGTAGGACAGTATGCCTGAAAACCAGGGTTGAAATCATTGCTGTAGGGAATGTGCTTTCTTCACAAAAACTGAGAAATGTGTTCTTTTTCTCAAGGTGGTAAGTATAAAGCCTGGGATATACTTGCAGTTCAGAGCGCGTACGCATCAATGCCGCCACGCGTATCCTGCGTTTGACGCGTCGACGTGCACGTCCTCAAAAAGACACTGAACGCGTAGCGACCTGCAGTTCTCGCTGTGGTCCTGGTACCGGTCTGATACCAGCTGGTCCGGTCTGATACCAGCTGGTCCCGGTCTGGTACCAGCTGGTCCCGGTCTGATACCAGCTGGTACCGGTCTGATACCAGCTGGTCCCGGTCTGATACCAGCTGGTCCCGGTCAGATACCAGCTGGTCCCGGTCTGATACCAGCTGGTCCTGGTCTGATACCAGCTGGCCACAAGTGACGGTCGGCAACTGGCGGGCCAGATATTATTGGACACGGGCCAATTTTGGTCAAGATGACATTGAAAATCTGATAAATAATTTTCTTTTTTTTTTTTTTTTTATTATTTACTATCACAAAAACGACAATTTCATAGAGAATTCAAAGCCTTTATTTAGAAAAGATAAAATAAAATAAAAGTAGGATCTTCATGATTCCGGACGCACACAATTCTGTATAGTTCCCTGTCACCTGTAGCATAGGGGGCCTTAATTAGAGGTGCACACAAATATTCAGGAGTAACGTAGGCACAGACTCCAGGCAAAACTCCTGAAGCTGTTGAAATGGTAAGACGTATCTTCATTTTATGCAAGCTAGCTTGCTTTAAAGTGATTTGTTGTGGTTTAAACTGTGAAAAATACAACTGATAACTTACCTTGAGTTTTGCTGTTAGTCTTTTAAATGGTAAAACGTCCATTATATGTGTAAAAATACGTCGGAAAATCTGCCTCATTTGCATATCCTCTCACTCGCTCCGTGTGCACTTTCTTAAATTACTTTTTTGTACAAGATATAATAGTATAATAATACTAGTAGCCTATAAGGGGAAAAAAGTTTTGTTTAGTAGAAAAAAAACATGTTTCGCCTGATTGATGTGATGTTCTGACCCACCATTCAGTTGCTCCAAAAAAATTTGGCCCGAGGCCAAACTTACTTGCCAACCCCTGTCCTACATCATCCAATGGTGTCATGTAAACTTGTTTGTTGTTCTAATCTGCTACTGCTACTACCGCTGCTACTAAATATTTAATCACTTTTCCAACTGTTGTTCTGCTTAGTGCCCCCTATCGGTCACCGCCGGTACGACGCTCTCTTCTCGCGTACTACAGTTGCAGTTGGTGGTGCACGCAAACGGACGCCAACGGACGCAAATGGACGCAAACGGACGAGAACGCAAGCACCAACAGCAAGTATATCCCTAAGAATGAAGTCATTTCTGGCTGGGACATTTCAAACCTGACCAGATCTCAAGCGAAGAACTCCTGGAAGTTCGCAGGACATAGGTACAGGGTTCCCAGCGGCCGCCATTGCCATTTGAATGATGAGTATGAACCCCTGTGAATCGGTGCACTTTCAAACCTTACAGCAGGAGTCAAGATGCATCAGGAAGGACTAGACCAGAATGAGCAAGAATATTTTGCCCAGTTTGACGTGATGTCATTTTGTCAACTCCGACACAGACAGCATTCAATGTCACATTTTTTTTTTTTAAACGGAAGGAGGTGTGTGTGTACGGTACAGTGTGTGAGATTTAGATGTCCCTACTGTATGTAATGAGCTGCCAGGCACTCCAGAGATCTGTCTACGGCAGTGGTCCCCCACCCCCGGGCCCCGGCCCGGTACCGGGCCGTGGGTCATCTGGTACCGGGCCGCACAGAGAAATTTCTGTAGCATCCCCTGATGATGGATGACTCTCAAACTGATGGTTCACAATGTTTTTATTCCATGGATGTACAATAAATACACTGCAAACACACCGTAAGAGCTATAAAGGAATAAAATAAAATAGAGTTAGTCTTTCTACATTCATATAAGTTTAATTTAACTTAAATACAGACCGACGCAGCTGCTGCTCCCTCGGTAATAACAGCTACACAGGCTGATTTATGGTTCCGCGTTACACCTACGCAGAGCCTACGGCGTAGGGTGCGTGGCGACGCCGTAGGCTACGCCGTCGATTTAACGCAGAACTATAAATCCGGCCTACCGCTGACAGCAAAACTCAATATGTACATAAATACGGCATAACATTTGCAAAGAAAACAAATCATTATCAGAAGGTGCTTTTTGTGTCAGTTAGACACCACTTTAGCATTCCTGACACTAGTTTAGTCTTTCAGACACACTCTCTACTGCCGTTAAACTTTTACCATCAAAGTCCAAAGCTCAGGATGTTTACAATTTCTCCGCGAGACGCCTTCAAAATAAAAGCACTAAATATTGGTCTCCTTAATAAATAAAATGAAAGCCTGGCTTTAACTAACGTTAATGAGACATAAAAATATAAAAACACATTTATAGAAATACTCATATTAAAGGTAATTTACAATTTCCATTATTTTATTTTATTTTTTCGAAAATTATGTTTTATTATTATTCATTATTATTATTACTATAGAGAAAATACCACAGTTTTCAATGCCGATCTTGTCATTTTATTTAGTTTTTATCAACTAAACCTTTAGATTGGGCCGTGAAAATATTGTCAGACATTAAACCGGTCCGCGGTTCAGAAAAGGTTGGGGACCACTGGTCTACGGCACTCGCTCCTAAACTTGGGTTAGATATGGAGTGGGATCACGTTGACTCGATGCCGTGTGATGAGATTCTTACAGGAAAAAGGAGAGACAGCAGATGTGCGCAAGTCCAAAACATGCCCAGATCCAAAAAAACTGCAACCTGCCATTTTAAAAAGGGACTTCGCTAAAAGAACGACCCCAGAGTTACTTATAATAAGCAGAATTGGCCAATCTTGCACACGTACCGCGACAGAAACAACAAAACGACGGGAGTGCGGTGAACAAGGAAGAAGAGGAAGATTTGTTGTTACTAATAGTGCAGAAGAAATAAAAAAAAAAGAGTTGTGACGCTATCTTCTACACCAGCAGAACAATGGGGCATTAACCACAGCAACGTCACTTTTCTGACCAATCAGACAAAATCACAATCAGAGATGACGTGAATAAAAGCTCTGCCAGGAATAAGATAGGAGAACTTCCAAACCAAGATTGCAAGAAAACAACATTGCAAATGGATGGAACTTTGAGGCCTCAGAGATGCAGTCAAGAGAAAGAAAGAACTTCAAGTGAAGTCAGTGACTTTGAAGATTCCAACTTCTTAGTCTGTAAAGGTGAACTAATACGATCAAGTTCATTGGTTTTATTCACCATACAAATTGGTACAGATTGCTTTGTAATACTGTATTTGACCTGGTCTTTGTACATTTTGACCGTATAGAAACATAATTCTTGCCATTGTAAGAATAAGATGAACCTGCTGGATCTACTGCCCTTACTTTTTAAAAAACTTGTGCTTTTTATTATTTTAGCTCTTTTCTTAACATTTTATTTGTTATTTACTGTTTAATTGTGTTTTGCTGCTTTTAATCTTGATGCAAAGCACTTGGAATTACCTTGTGTTATACAAATAAACTTGCCTTGCCTTTCCTTATTTTAAGTTTAAATACGGAGAAAAGATAATATCCCCAAAACAATGCAAAAGGAAAATTGAGATTGTTTAAAAGGAACCCTGGCTATTAAGACATGTAGGTCTTAAAAGATAAATGTTGGTATCAATTATAACAATGTGATATAAAAAACCTTGTTGATGTCTTCGTTTTTATAAAATTTGAAAATATAATTTAACATGTAGGTCGCCATTGTTTTTTACGTTCTGGGTAGTGACGTCAGACGGTGGCTCCTGCTAGCCCCCGTACACTGTTTTGACACCCAGAAACAGATGAAAACACAGCTAAACAGGTGACGGCGCACCAGAAACACAGATCAAAACACAGCTAAACATTAAGGTGACGGCGCACCTACAAAAAAGTTAAAAAAAAAAGTGCCGCACCATACAGCATGAACTATAAAAACACCATAAAACTCAGACAGACTAACAGACCACACGTTTCAACTAGCAGATAGCCGATGCTACAATAAAAACCCCAGCCAGATCTGGCGTCATTAAATTAAATAAAGATGTTCTTGCCTATTTTAAGCGAAGTCTGCGCCTCCCGTTTCGTCAAAGTCCCGGGCCAGTCCCCTCAGCCTCTGGTCTGTCATCACCCAGCACCGAAGCCGGTTTTAGGGGGGGGCAGGGGTGGGCTATGCCCATCCAAACGTGCATCATGCCCACCGGCGTCTCCATCCCGGCGGCGGCGAGAGCAGAGAGCGGAGAGCGGATGGCGGTGCGCTGCAGGCTCAAAAGCCCCGGCTACGCCGTCTACGGCGTAGGCTACGCAAGCTACGGCGTAGCCTACACCGTCTACGCCGTAGCCTACGCCGTAGCCTACGCCGTCTACGCAGGAGCCTAATGCACTGGTAAGATGCGCACGACATTTTTGCAGATCTCCCGTGCATCACAGAACTTTGATCCAGTTTTCCTGAACCGAGACGTCTTATGGGCTCCCTCGTCAGCCTCCACGGCCGGGAGAGTGCTGCTCATCTATGTTTTGGATACCTGTCGCAGTTAAACTAACGCGGCTTATCTTCCCAGAGCCACCGCTCTACGTCATCGCCCCCAGAATGCATTGCGCAGGTAAAACATGGCGCCTCCCGCAGGTCAAAATATGTGATAAACATTGTAGATTTTTAAAGCAATTAGATTATTTTATGTGTTTCTAACAACATATTTTAGTATAAGAGAACAATTGTGGCTAATTAGGAACTACATGTCTTAATAGCCAGGGTTCCTTTTAAGGATGTAATCTGATCAGCTTGCCATAAATCTATTTAACCCTTTGCGTTACTGCTACTGTTTCAGTTCACACTTATGTTGACTTCAAAGCAATATGTTTCTACATCTGACCAAGTTAAAATGTCATTGTTAAGTATTAGAAAGAAAAAAATATATATATCCGACATCGCCATGTTTAGCTGTTACCAGATTAATGGAAGAAACAGGAAGGTCTGCAAAGGTTTTCTGTATTGGGGTCAGAGTCACTGCTCCTCCCTCAGAGGCTGAAAAACTCATCTTTGAAGCAGCAGCTCCTGCACCCCCTTCACAAATAAATAGATACGAACAGAGAGGAAGAAACATGCCCTCTACCTGAGTTCTGGGCTCTAATTTTATCTAGTCTCACCTCAACCAACCCCTACTTTTGTTTGCAGTGATATTTGCTGTAGATTTGTGGGGAAGCTGCGGTCTGACGGAGGGACCCGAGCGGTCGGAGCGACTGTCGTCGCCTCCGGCGGCCGAGCTCCCGCTGAGGAGACGGGCCACCGTCGTGACTGCAACCTTTTTCTGTCTGAATTCATCAAATCAACCGCGACGCGGGACGAGGGCGGGGGGGCGGGGGCGGCAGATGTCAACAGGTGCAAACACTGCTGTTCAATTTGGAAAAGTTTGTGTGGGCTCTGCGGGTAGGTCTTTGAAATAAATGGACATTTAAACATCATCACAAAACTCTTTTTGGACCAAAACAGAGAGCCGGCCTTTTCAGAACAAGTGTTCATTTACACCTGCATCCGCTCATTTCATATTTATTTGTTGCATTGCAGCCGTTTACACCGCATTGATGTGTTTTCTACTAAATCCAATATATTCTTGCTTCTCTTTTATTCACAAAATCAAGTTTTTACAGGAAATGATTTGCAACGGGTCCAAAAAAGCATGTAAAGTGTGTAAAATAAATAAAAAGCAGAATTGCAACAGAAGGAAATTGCTGGTATTTGTGCCATACTTTTCTGTTTTATTTTTCAGACCAATTCTTGTTTTTTTTCTTGCTCAAATGTCATTGTGATGGCCCTTCATTTTGCTTTTCGGGTTTATTTGATTCTTTCTCTCCTCCTCTTTTGATGTCAGTTATCTTGGTTTCTGTTGCTATTGGACTCCTGCTCTCTATGTTGATTTCCTGTTTTATCCCGTAAGCCCTGTCATTACCTGATTTGAGTCATTACCAGATTTGAGTCACACATGCACAGTCGCGTCCAACATCGTCGGCCATCTTGGAAAGCAACATACGGCAACACCACTTGGACAAACTGTCATTACCCGATGTGTATAAAAATACAAGTGCACATCAAACACCAGATAAATCCTGGCTTTTTTTCATTACCAAAACTTTATGTAAAATGATTGTAATGTAATGTTAAAAATGTGTTAGTTTATACCATTCCCAACAGAAAAAATATAATAAAGAGACTATTTTTATTGTCTAAATTTTTGGGGTAATATTAAACTAATGAAAATGGTGTTTCTTTTCATTCATCATTAGTAAAATCAAAGGGAACTTTTACTTATTTCATTAAAATTCAGACCAAATAGGAAAAGCAATCATGTAAATAATAATATCCCTAACTTATTGTGAGTAGTGTATATCAAAACAAGTGTGTGTTTAGGTCTTGTCTATCAAGTCTGGCGACGTAACTGTAGTTTGTCCAAGTGGTGTTGCCGTATGTTGCTTTCCAAGATGGCCGACGATGTTGGACACGACTGCGCATGTGTGACTCAAATCGGGTAGCGACTCAAATCAGGTAATTACAAGCCCTTTGCCTTCTGTGTGCTTCCTTGTTTCACTTCCTCCGCTGGACAGCACTTTCCTGATTGCCAACACTTGTCTCATTAGCCTTCAAGTATTTGTCTGCATCATTTGCACCTTTTTTTCCCTGCTTCATGCAACACTTTTAGTTAAATAAGAAAAATAAATAAAGGACTTAATTATAATAAGTGCTGTCAAGTGATAAAAAAAATGGTGGCATAATTAATTAATTACTTAAAGGAGCTTGAGGCCGGATTGTGGCAAGATTTATGAAAAAAATCTGTATACATTTTAAGTTTTCTAGTAATAATGTCAGATGAAGCGTTCCAAACCCAAAAGAATGAGTCCTCTAGTGTATCTCTCCTTTGCCTTGAACAGGCTGTGTGCTGCAAAATGTGCTGCAATTTGGTCCCGAATTTCCCGCGCTGTCCTGTGGATGTGACGTCACATGACGCTGCATGCGCGTTCTCCCCGTTCTCCCGTGCCGGCTTCACTGTTGGCTGCAGTACCCCCGACGGCCGTCGTGGTGAAGGGTGGCGATAGAGAGTCTCATTTCTTAAAAGGAGCCTCAAGCTCCTTTAATTGAGATCTTTAATTAATGAATCGCTTTTTTAATCTCACCTAAAAATTGCGAGAAAAGCCCTCAACTTGAGGTGTTTTCCTTTGTGGCAGATCAAAAGATTGATACAAACAACAAAAAAATTGACTTCATATTTATATTTATTAATCTTTTAACAGACGCAGTCTTAGTTATTTACATCTACTTGGCGAGATGTAAATGGCGCCCGAACACAGGGACAGTCAATCAATCAGTCAGTCAAAATAAATCAATCCATCAATGTCCACTTCAAGGTGTGACTGACCGTTGTTTTCCGCCCCACAAGAAGCCTGAACCGAACACAGATTTCATAATAAAGGCAACTTGCAACCAGAAAAAGTAAAGTTAGAGATTAAAAAAACAGATTAAGCGATTAAAACACATAACGTGCTAAATATCACTGTAATTAATTATTTGCAATTAACACGCTAGTTTGACACCCCTAATTACAATTCATTCCCGCTTCCCAGCCTTCAGTATGGTGTCTAATTCTTGGTAAACTTTTTTTGGAAAAACTAACAAAGGCTCATTGTTTGGAATTGCATGTGAAATGACTGGAAGTTGACATTGCTGCAGGATGTTTCATTTTTTTGAAGCCTTTCTAAGGCCTGGAGCAATCCCAGTGCTGCGACGTTGCCAGTGCTGCTGGCACATGACAAGAAGCTCCGGGTAGAGCAGCTCTGCTTCCCCTGTCGGAGGAACATCACTGTCAACGAGAGGGATGTTGTTTTTACCTTGCGTGGTTTTAACAACCGGAGAGCGGTGCTTGAGCATTCCGGGTGGTTAGAGAAACAAGCATCAGCCGAAACCTGGTCTGAGCATGAAAGCACAGCAACAACCAGATCAAATATTGACTGTATGCTTGTAGGGAAGAAAAAAACACAGAACTATACAAAGAGCATCAGTATTCTAGTCAAGTTTCTCTTTGAATGAGTTACGACGTCATGAAACACCATTTTAAAACCTTAATGATCACAGAGGTGCTGATGCTGATTATATAGCTGCTGCTCTTTCTAGAAACTGTTAAATGCAGTTTGGAGAAGGATAAGAAGCTGGCTAAAATGTCCAATACACTTAGAATGACATTCAAAATGAAATATTTTAAACACTGGTAAATATGGTTCTTGAGGAAGTCAGGAAAAAGTACGGAGTTACTGATTCTGTATAGAGTTTGCTTGAAAAGTGATGGAACAAAGACAGGTGTAATGTTTCTGTGCCTGAGGAGTGTCTGACTGGGTTGCTTAACTTGCATCAGCTTGAGCTGAGTGCATATCTTCTCAAGTACTGAGGGATAATGCCAGTTTTCACACTGACTACATAGCCAGTGATATGATGGTGCATCAGTTATGAGTAGGGTAAGAGGTTGTTTATAAGCAAACTAAATTTACTGGACATTATCCATATGTTCACTGTTTGAAGCATCAGTTGCACCTAGTGGTTGTTTGTGCCATGCATACTGAGCTATGTGCCAAAAGAGTCTTTGACCTTTCTAGTTCCCTTCATATGTTCTGCACAGGTTAGAGCATGTTGTTGGGATTAAAGGGACAGCTCTACGTTGGTTTAAATCATATCTATCTGAGAGGTTCCAGTTTGTTCATGTACATGAGGTTTCTTCAGAACAGTCAAGGGTCTGTTATGGTGTTCCGCAGGGTTCAGTGCTAGGGCCAATCTTGTTCAGTTTATACATGCAGCCATTGGGAAGTATAATCCAGAATCACGGCATACACTTTCATTGCTATGCTGATGATACGCAGCTCTATTTGTCTATGAAGCCGGATGAAACAGAACAGAACAGTTAGTTAAACTTCAGGCATGTCTTAGGGACATCAAGGACTGGATGTCTGGAAATTGCTGACAGGAATCAGCAGGACAGACCACGTCTCTCCAGTGTTAGCGTCTTTCCATTGGCTACCCGTAAAATTCAGAATCCTATTTAAAATGTTATTACTTGCGTATAAAGCCCAAAACGGCTTAGCTCCGCGTTATTTGCAAGACCTGATAGTGCCTTATGTTCCTGGCCGAGCTCTCCGCTCCCAGGGTGCAGGTTTACTCGTAGTTCCTAGATTATCCAAATTTAGATTTGGAGGGCGGGCGTTCTGCTATCAGGCACCATTACTTTGGAACCAACTTCCAATCTGGGTTAAGGAGGCTGACACCACCTCCACCTTTAAAACTAAACTTAAAACCTTTCTGTTTAGTAAAGCCTATAGTTAGTGTTTAGTAAACCTCTAGCTGGTGTTGGTAAATCTCTAGTTGGTGTAAACTCTAGTGTGTTAGAGTCAGTAGTCATAGGCGCAGCTATAGAACAAGACTATAATAGTTAGTCTCAAACATAGCTTGGTGGTAGATATGCTGCTATAGGCTTATGCTGCAGGGGGGCACTGACATGATCCGCTGGGCGGTGCCTCTCACCCTTCTTCTCTTCTCCTCTTCCCTTCCTCTTCCGACATGTTCCCTTTTCCATTTTTATTTATTATAAGTATCTCATAGCCATCATTTTTGTCCATCGTTCCTGTAGTTTCTTGTGCTGGCCCCCCTTTTTTCTCTTTTGTGCATGTTTGCAGGCCGGAGCTTCAGGAGCTGTGTGCTGCGCTGTGCGTGAATGAGTTCAAATGCGTTCATTGAACACATCCTTTTCTGTGGGAACGTTGAACTGAACGCAACATATTTGCAAATAAAGAACTTGAACGTGAACTTGTTCATTCTGCAGATCACGAACTGGAATTTGAACTGTTTAAATTATGTGAGTTTCAGCTTCACTGTTTAGGTCCAGTTATTACGGAATAATCCTTCTCATTTCAGCAGCGGGCGGCACATTTAAAATACTCGATGAGACGACGACTTCGCACTACATTTCCCACAATGCAGTGCACACACTAGCATAACAACGGGCACCATCTCCATGGCAACGGTGGCCCGAGCCCGGTGCATCTTTACATGACCAGTGAAGAGAGAGACGTTGCAGACGCAGCGTCAGCGAGCCGTCAGATGATGATCCTTATTATTATCTGCAGGAATTGTCTCGCAGAGAGTCTGACGGTTCACATTTGAAACGTCATGTGGAGTTAAAGCATCCGCCCAGTGTGAGAAAATATCTGCAAGTCCTTGACAATCAAACAAAGTTATCAGGAAAGATTAAGAAGACCCAACAGCCCCGAACGACCCCAGTCCCACTGCTGCACCTTCAGGGGGTTGATTTCCCAGCAACAGGTAACACATTGATAATGGACTACATTGTTGGAGAATTACAGAGATTTACAGCCTCTGAGTAAAGTTGAAGAGCCACTAGGAAAATACATGATCGTATACAGTGAACAGTTTTAGGATAGGGGGGCGTTTCATTCGTACTTCTCACCTAAAAATATTGAAATGAACTGAATTTGAATTAGTTCAAAGTGAAAATGGTGAACTATGAACGTGAACTATTCATTTATAAACTATGTGAACTGAACTTTGAACTAGTTCATGAGAAGTAGGAACTTGCACAACGTTGCATATCACAGATCTCAGAGGGTGGTGCTCCTGGAGTTGGTTCACACACTGAAGCTTTGGTGTTGCTTGTTCCAGTTAACTAGAGTCCTGTCTTTGACGTTGGCAGATCTTTTTGTGCAAGTGTTTTTGTGTTTTGAAACCATGAATTACAGTTTTACAGTCTCAGTCGGTGGATTGGATGTCTGCTTATTGGTGCATCACTGGAGTCCCTAAAGGCGATTAGCCAGGCTGAATGCTGGACATGGGAAGGATATGAGTTAAAACCTAACCAAAAGTTTGGTTGTCTCACTACTACTTCTACTACGCACTTTCCTTTTGGCATTGTGATAACACAAACTTGTAATTGCTGTTTTTTTGGTCTGCACATCTGCTGTTTAATGAATCTAGGGCTGATGATGAGCAGCAACCTCAGTAAGGATGTACCGAGTATTGCACACATGATTTATTTTCTTGTCTTCATTATTGTTCAACATGTAAAAGCACTGAGAAAAGGTAAAATACTGTTTGTGTGAGTTTGTGTTGGTTTAAGGCTTAAAACTAAGACATGCTTCTAAATGTGTTTTTACAAAATAAATTACACAACAGTTATTATAACTATCTGCTGTTTCAGTTTAATGTTTTCTTCTTTGTTTCTTGTGTTATTTGACAACTATGAAACCTGGTCAAGGATGAAATGGGATCAATACGCGCAAATGACTTTCTCCAGCCATTAGCATTTATTTCGCTATATCACAGATAAGCAAACACATCCAGTATGATGACTATCGTCTTCATACACCAGTCTGAAGTGAGATCTGCTTTTCTCTGCAGCCACAGTTCCAACCTCCTCCTGCCTTGGGCAACAATCGGTTGTCCAAGTTGCTGCAGAAAACAGAGTTCTGTTGCTGTTTAACACACACAGCAGTGTGTGAGACACACTGATGTGTGTGTGAACGTATAGAGGAGTGGGAAATATTATAAAGTGTGTTATAAACAACTCAGGTAGAGAGGCACTCTAAATGCAGACCATTAGTAGCATTATTAGGCGATGGTGATTATACTTTCAAGGGGATTCTTTCTGAAAACAATATGATCCAGTTCCGGGCTTGATAGCAGTTTTCATCTGAACTGCCCTCGAGATCCTCAAAAACGCTACTGTCTTAACTCTTGCTCTGAGAAACCTGGATTTTAGTGATGTGACTTAACCTCCAAGAAGAAGTTGCTTCTGTTACAGTTTTTCACAATTGTTTAAACACATTTATTGGAACATCAGACACAATGTGCACAACCTGAAACTCATTTTTCAGGTGGCTGAACCAATCCTGCTGAACTCCAAGCACATTTACTGCTCTAGACGCAAATTCCCATTCCATACCACACATTTCTCACAACACTACATACAATTCCCAATATCCTGCACACTCTTCCTGAATTCCCTCTCTTGCTGTTCACACAGAACACACAGTCAATCACATTTCTAAACTCCAAAGGCGGTTAGGCAACATGCAATCAGCATTGATGAAGCGGGGTTCAACCTTGTAAAAAGAAGGTGCCGAGGGAGGAATATCATCGGCCAGCGTGCCGTCACAAAGGTCCCTGGCCAACGTGGAGGGAACATAACAATGTGTGCTGCCATCAATCACCAGAGCGTCCTCCATCACCATGCCACCCTTGGCCCTTACAACACTGCACTTCTTCTAGCATTCCTGGACCAGCTCTACAATATCATTGTCCAGCCAGACCAGATGGAGGACACAGAGGTGGTCAGGTTCGTTGTTATCTGGGACAATGTCAGTTTCCACCGGGCTGCTCTGGTCCGTGAGTGGTTCACGGTCCATCCAGAAGTTGATGTCCTATATCTCCCTCCATACTCTCCCTTCCTCAACCCAATTGAGGAGTTTTTCTCTGCCTGGAGATGAAAGGTATACGAGAGAAATCCTCATACACGGATCCCACTGCTGCAGGCCACGGAGGACACATGTGGCGATGTCACTGCTGAGGCCTGTCAAGGCTTCATGCGGCGTTGTAGGAGATTGTTCCCCCGCTGCTTGGCCAGGGAGAACATCGACGTGGACGAGGTCCTGTGGCCAGCCAGGGATGAAAGGCAGGATGCAGCCTAATACTCTTGTTTTGTTTCTATTTTCTGTCAAGTTTTCATCCACAGCTTGCTGTGATGTCCAGTGGACTGCACATTTTGAGTCAAAATACTGTAAAATATTATTTGTTGTTACAGTAAAGAATTGTGTGTTGTTTTTAAAAAGTAATGTGCATCGTCCCAGGATGGAGACGCACATTTTGATGTATAAAACACCTGGGTGCACGTTACGGTTCAGGCAAAGAAGTGGCCGAAGAAATGGCATAAATTGGGCCAAAATTACACGATTAATTCAAAATGGCCGACTTCCTGTTCAGTTTCGGCCATGGCGCCAAGAGACTTTTCTTTAAGTTGCGACATGATACAGGTGTGTACCGAGTTTCGTGCATGTACGTCAATCCGTATTGTGGGGCTTGAGGCACAAAGTTTTCTAGGGGGCGCTGTTGAGCCATTAGGCCACGCCCATTAATGCAAACCATTAAATATCACATTTTTCTTTCCAGGCCTGGCTTGGTGCAAAATTTGGTGACTTTTGGGGCACGTTTAGGGGGGGAAAAAGGCCCTCATTTCGTCTGGAAAAAAAATTCCTACAGATACAATCAGGCTTTCGCACTGTCAGTGCTAGGGCCCTAAATATCTCTGCAAACAGAGTAAGAATTTAGTAGATTTTGTTAAATCTACTAAATGCTCATGTCATGTTTCATTTGAAACTCTGTCTCTGAATGAACATGGACTATTATGGATGTACGTATGTAAATGATTAAGAGCCAGCATCAAAGTGGACGAGGTCTCAGCCCAAGTCTGGTTCTCAGACGGTTTCTTACTATTCACACCTTGATTCACGCGACTGAACCTGGAACTGAACAAGCCCTGGGAATGAGAGGTGAAATGACTTCAAAAAGCCAGAAAAGAAGTCCAGTCGCCTTCAGTGGAAACTTTTTAAGATTGCCATTAAATGGATGACTGAAATTCCAGACCAGCAACACATTTAAAAAAAAAAAAAAAAACAGTGAAAGAAATCAAACAAATGAAAAAGAGAAAGGTGTGTTTACCAGATGGACCCGGTACAGGATGCTGATCCCCAGAGTCATGAAGGGCTTGGAGAAATCAATCACTTTTTCTCTCTCCGAGGTGATGGTGAAGCCGGCGACTGCCAGGTCTGCTTTCTACAGAGAGAAAGAGAGAAGGAAAAATACAGATACACATGTAAAAATATAGATACACATAAAAAAATACAGATACACATATAAAAATATAGATACACATAAAAAAATACAGATACACATATAAAAATACAGATACACATATAAAAATATAGATACACATATAAAAATATAGATACACATATAAAAATATAGATACACATATAAAAATATAGATACACATATAAAAATATAGATACACATATAAAAATATAGATACACACTGCCACCGCCGCCAGAGAGCAGAGATCTCTGTTCGTTAGAGGTGTAACGATACACTAATCTCACCATACGGTACGATATTATAGCAGTATTTTTTTAATAACCTTGACTGAGGAACATATGAATAGAAAAAAAATTATTTTATTTGAAAGACACAAAATACAAAACAATACTGTGCATTTTCCCTATTGTTACAGTTTGTAATGCTTTATAACTGTTTAAGTTTTAAAGAGAAAGCCAGACCAACCATTTTCCACAAACTGAACTAAAAGTAAATGTCAGGTTTGCATTATGCATCTTCAGTTTCATACAAGTACAAATATTTTGCCACAAACTGAATAGTTTCTCTCATGTCTGATTAACTTTTTTATTTTCTAGAAATGTAACAACTAAAATTAAGTAAATAAATCAGTAAAAGTAAATAAATACATACAATTTTACATCATAAAAAAGATTGATTCATGCTCACCTTATAAGTGTAAGAGGAGATTTATTTTTGTTAAGAAGGTTATTTTGGTAATTCAGGGTTGATTATTTTATAAATCTATTCTTTATATTGTGATGTAAATCAGGGACTATAATGACACTAGTCAGTTTATCTGTAGTGATTAGTCTGTTTTAGATTGGGCGGAGTGATACGCCACAGTACGGCACTAGGTGCTGTGTTGATGTTCTAAAATCCTACACTGTTGAGGGACATTAAAGTACACTGGAACTCAGCAGAAGTTGTCCCCGTGTTTATCCTACTCACCACCCCAAAAAGGTTTAATTTAATAAGGTAAGGCTTAACTCTACACCAGCCTTACATAAGTAAAGGTTCAGAGCTCAAAACGGGACCGGAAAACGGTACTAGTTTCTTCTGAGTGGAGTAAGATTTTGGTCCGCGGGTCGAGGCGCGGTCGGATGCGCGTTACTAGTGAACATTGATTAATATTAATAACCCAATATCGTGATACAGTTTGTCAGCTTAATGACACGTTTCGTGACGTTTTTGTATCGCAAAATTTCGTGGCACGATATATTGTTACACTCCTACTGTCCGTTAACAACAGCTACAGAGTATGGAGATGGAATGAAATCAGAAAAACAGGCTTAAATGTACAAGAAAAATAGATGGCTCAGCTGGTTGAGGATAAGATAAGATAAGATAAGATATCCTTTATTTTCTCCCTCAGTGGGGAAACTTATTTTGTTGTCAGCAGTAACTTAGCACACACATGCAGGGGAGGGTTAAAAAGACTGAAAAGTCAGAAATAAAAAAATATATAAAGAATACAAAAAGATACGTATAAAATATGTATAAACACAGGATATGAACAGTATATACAGTTAAGAAACAGTGCAGAAAAGCAGGTGGAGTGTTGTGAGGTAGACTGGCAGATTGACAGATATTGCACATCTTATATTATTGCACAGACGTTTTTGAGGAGGGGCTAGAAATGAAATGAATAAACTATGAAAGAGGAGACGATGGGAGGAGTAGGAGTGAAACCGTGATACTGGAAGAGGAAATGAGATTCAAAACCAGCCGTCACAAAGGAAGAAAGATGAAGTCAAGTGAGGTCAAGTACATTAAAGAAAAGCTGATATCTGAGAGAAAACGAGAAAAAGAAGCAGTCATTTATCTAAAATTATAAAGAAATATATGTAATTATTTCAACACCACAAATATTTTAAAACACATGAACAAACAATGAGAGCAAGCTGCATTGAATTCAAGTGAAAGTGTTCAGTGTTTGTAATACTATCCCTAATGACACCTCATTTCACCAGTAATGAACAGAATAACAGAAGTGTAGAAGTTCAACTATGCTGCATTAGCAGTAAACCCTTTTGGATGAAGATAATGCTCTCTTTTGTAAAGATTTTGAGTTTAAAAGGAATTTTGTTCCACTTTTCTCTTTTCTCCAAGAGTATACGTTCTTACAACACCAAATGGCCTCTTTTGGATGTAGTCCTGATTAAAATTGTGTACACTTAATCTACAATACAGTCATGCAGATAGAAATGACCTTTGAATAAGACGTTTAATGTTACATTTTTAAATTAGCAAAGATGTAATCTTGAAAGTGAAGAGAAGATGTTAAATTTAATGTATTTGTTCTTTTTTATGTGTTTGTCGGCTGGTGGTGCCGACCCAATAAACACCACAACCTTGTTTTTTTTAGATATATTTCAAATATTAATGAAGTTTTAGTGCTTTGAGAACTGAGAAAACAACATCCAAGTGAAAAACCTTTTTGCATTATTTCTGGAAGCGACCACAAAAAAATAAACCACAAGTTATAGACGGATTTGACCTTGATGGGAACGCACGACAGACGGAAATTAAAGTTGAAAGATAATCTCATTATGGTTCAAATCAACGGAGAGACACCGTAACTCTGCAGAGAAGCGTTTATTTTATCTGGACCCCAGACGCCGCACTGCTCCTTAATTAACACCTAATTGATTAACGAGCACGCACTTGTTAAATACATTTCCTCCACTTTCATCAGACTCCTGGGCTTCATGTAGAAGGAGGTTTGAGTGTGTGTGTGTGTGTGTGTGTGTGTGTGTGTGTGTGTGTGTGTGTGTGTGTGTGTGTGTGTGGAGCATCTTTGTCTGTCAGTCTGTGTTAGAAATAGATGGAGGAACAGATGGAGAGAGAGAAAGATTTAGATTTTTAAAACAAACATTTTATTTTTTCCTCATGCTAGCTGGGAGGGAGTATGTAAAAAATCATGAAAATCGTGCACAAGTTTTTGATATTTGGCATGGTGGTAGTTATGGACATAAGGTTTTCAAAAACCACCGCAAACAAATTGGGACGTCCCCCTAGTGGCCGGTTTGCTCCTAGATTGTTGTATATTGTCACTTTCTCTACTTTTTTGGTTCTAGGAATTCAATTCTGAGATACATTTCCTATTTCAAGGTCATGTTGAAGGTCAAATTTAATTTTCAAGGCCATTTTTTGCCAAAAAAACTCTAGAATTAAGTCACATAGAATGATTATAGAGGGTCTATACTCCTATTTTCACCCCCAAGGAATTCAGTTTTCTGTTTATTGGACAGGTCACTATCACTGTAGTGTCAATAATCTCATTGGGTGAGAACAGTGACTACGTTTACATGCAGTCAAAATTTGGGTTATTGCTAATATTCCGGTTACTGAAACATTCAGAATATTCCGTTTCCATGGTAATTAATCATTTGGGATATCTGGATCAAACCAGCGACGCACGGAGAACGTGATGACACAATTCCCGTCATTTCTGCTTCTTCTTCCTGTATCCAAATTCAAAACAAATGCTGCTTCACGCAACTTTTCTCCCAACTTCATGTAAATCTCGCTATCCCTGTACTTTCTACCGTCTACAAATGACAAAATGTTCAAAAAGGGCTGGATGGATGAAGGCATGATGATGAGTGGCTGAGGCAGGTGTATGTTTGCGGGGACCCGGTGGTTTTTCCACACATCACCATCGCTGCTGATCTGTGACTCTATGCGCCCATCTCACAGACAGTATAAAAAAAGAAGTGAAAAATATGACGCTGTGCTTGCTGTTATTCCGGGAGGTCTGACAAAGTAACTCCAACCGCTGGACGTCGGTGTGAACCAGCCGTTCAAAGTGAAGCCTTATGGTTCCGCGTTAAATCGACGCAGAGCCTACGCTGGAGGTTACGTAACCTACGGCATAGGCTCTGCGTCGGTTTAACGCGGGACCATAAATCAGCCTTAAGGCTGCAGCGGCGTGGGAGCGATGGATGACTGAGGGGGAACAGTTTCTCCAGGAGTGGAAAGCAGCGCCGGGAAAGTTATGCCACAGTTTGCAGATGGATTGTTGATCCGTGGGCTAACGTGTCTGCTGGGACTATTTTGCGAGCTTTTGCAAAAGCCAGCATTTCGAGGCGCCGCCACGGAAAGACACTCTGACAGCGAGCGGAGCTCTTTAATGCCGAAACAGAGGATGAGACTTCGATGGGGTTGATTAATGTAAAAACTGAAATAAAGTAAATCAAACAAAGTTTTGCTCCGGCTCTAGTTTTAAAAACGCACACTTGCGTGCTTGTGTGTGTGTTCTGCGGCGCGTGTGTAGACAGCGCGCCGTGTGTGTGTGTGTTTTAAATACAAATGACACACAAAAATGAGGGTATGCCTTTCCACACAGCACGCCGAATGGTTGCGAAAATACGGTATTTATATATGAAATGTCAGAATAGGTCCTTTTTTGACGACACACCAGGGTGCCGCGACACCCCGGTCGAGAAAGGCTGGTTTAGAAGAACGTCCTGGACTCAAAAGACCAGGATTCCTTGTGAACAGAGCATGCGCAGAAAACAAATTCCTGTTCCGTTTGGTCGGGATATTCCATTTGGCGTTTATATGACTGAATATTCGGGTTTTAAAAGGAGTAACCCAGGGGTCATATTCAGGTTTTTAAAAACCGGAATATGAGCAAATTCGGGTTATTTAAAGTGTTTACATGGCCGTGCAAATTCGGGTTATTGCCAATATTCGGGTTTTAAAAGGGTTATTGATGCATGGAAACGTAGTCACTGGCTTCATTCATTCATTCATTCATTCATTCATTCATTCATTCATTCATTCATTCATTCATTCATTCATTCATTCATTCATTCATTCAAGATGAACAGAACTTCAGAACTAAGTCACAGTGAAATTATAGGATTTTATTAAAATAACACACAAAAAACATCAGTTGTGCATATTTAAACTCACTAAAACCTACAATTTCTGCCTCTAGCGCCTTATTTCTTATTGATTAATTTTGAATTTTCTGCAAACCGGCCACTAGGGGGCCGGTCCAATTTGTTTGCGGTGGTTTTTGAAAACCTTATGTCCAAAGCTAACACCATGCTAAATATCAAAAACTTGTCACCAAGTGCACGATTTTTATGAATTCCCTCCCAGCTATGCACTGGACAGAAAAAAACATTAATAGCTAATGCACTCAAAACATCCAATTACATACATATCAAAATCACCTCAACTCGTGTGCAAAAACCAAAGCTCCCTCGGTTAGAGAGCATAACACTCCCTGACAACCCCAAACATATTTAAATAGCTCTAGTTCTTGTGTGGCTCTGTAGAAACTGAATTCCAACAAAAGTCTGGATTTAACCATCTGCACAAAAACAGGAACAACTTCAACGGTTAATTCCTCCTCAACCTTTCTCCTCCTGCTCATGTATACCGCCATCTTTGCCTGTCCCAAAATAAAGTTTAGTAACTGGCATTTGAACTTCTGACTGCGTGTATATACTTGAACCCACAAATAAAAACCTGTTTCGTGAAAAAACCTCTCCGCATTTGCTAAACACGGTCTCCAACAGAATGAACATATTCGCCAAACGAAAACAGTCCAAAAAACAGTGAAACACAGTCTCTTTTTCATTACAAAAGGGGCAGTTTTCTTGAACAGCAGCATTAATAATTGACACAAAAGCGTTCACTGCAATAATACCATGAAGAATTCTCCACTGCAAATCAGTCTTTTTGTCAACGGAGGTTTGTACAGTGCACCCTAACCCTAACCCTAACCCATGCTGGTCTACAACCTGGATCTGGTTTACACGTAGCAAAAACGGTGGTGTTTTCATGCGTCTTGGCCGTTCTTTCACACGAAAACGAAGCTTAAAGTCACCAAAAACCATCATTTCTGAAAACTCCGGCAAAAGTGGAGATTTTCAAAAACTCTGTTTTCACGTTTGCTTGTAAATGGAGAGAAACGGACATTTAGGCTTCAGAACGTCACGTTATGAGACAGAAACGTCACCAGCGTCATGTGTGCGACCTGTGTTTACAATTTGTTTGGCCACCGTCAATATTTTCTTGTATTTTTCCTGTTTTATATTCTAGAGTCACACTTAAAAGTAACTCCACTTCTCTGTCACTCCAAACGAAAGACTCTCGTTCCGTCTTGCAAGTAACTGGCAGTCAAGGCTGATTTATGGTTCCGCGTTACACCAACGCAGAGCCTACGGCGTACGGTACGCGGCGACACGCACGTACGTGGCGACGCGCACCGTACGTACAGTAGGCTACGCCGTCGATTTAACACGGAACCATATTATTCAGACTTCACACGTGTCATTTGTTGACATTTTTTCCAGGATTCCGATTGGCTAGCATGACTTTATCTTCTCGTTACACTGCCCCCTGTAGGTTTGGCTGCTCATAGCACCTTAACATAGCACCTTAAGTCCACCTTACTCCTCCATGGGGTGTCACTACGCCCATTCAGTTTCCTTTGGTTTAAAGTTTTGACCATCAGCTTGTATAAAGTCTTTCCCGATGTGTCCTCCAAAGAGACTCCTGTAACATCAGTAGGCTCTGTTTTTTTCTTGAATGTGCACAACATGTAAACATACATAAAAGTCCCGGGTAGCGAACAGAGTCGACTGCGAGCTGCAGAGTCGTGCGGTGCAATTGAAATAGGTCTGTGTAATTAGTAAGAAAAGCAGTCGTTGATTAGCTTCTTAATGGCGCGACCGTGTTCTTCTTTTCCTCTTTCTGCCACACAAGCAATCATCAGCCGCAATCACCATTACCATCATCATTAAGCGTTCGCTCTGTGTGGGCAATTTATTTGATCCTTTTTTCATTTGCATAGCTGCAGGGCTTTCTGGTGGACTGTACCACGGGCAGGGCCGAGGGGTTGGACTCGTTTTCATGGTTAGGGCAACAATTAAAGTTGAAGTTTAGGTTAGGCTAAAGGGTCTGGGAAAAATTATCTAACAACTTGTTACGAAGAGTAGAAGGATGTGCATCCATTAACCCGTGTACTGTCTTTGGGTCAAAATGACCTAATTCTCCTTCCTTCCTTCCTTCCTTCCTTCCTTCCTTCCTTCCTTCCTTCCTTCCTTCCTTCCTTCCTTCCTTCCTTCTTCCCTTCCTTTTTTCTCCCATTCTTCCTTCTTTTCTTGTTTTCTCCCTTCCTTCTTTCCTTCCTTCCTTCCTTCCTTCCTTCCTTCCTTCCTTCCTTTCTCCCTCCCTTCCTTCCTTATTTTCACCCTTCCTTCCATCCTTCCTTCCTTCCTTCCTTCCTTCCTTCCTTCCTTCCTTCCTTCCATCCGCCCTTCCTTATTTTCTCCCTTCCTTCCTTCCTTCCTTCTCCCTTCCTTCCTTCCATCCTCCCTTCTTTATTTTTTCCCTTCCTTCCATCCTTCCTTCCATCCTTCCTTCCTTCCTTCTTTCCTTCTTTCCTTCTCCCTTCCTTCCATCCTTCCTTCCTTCCTCCCTTCCTTCCTTTCTCCCTTCCTTCCATCCTTCTTTCCCCCCTTCCTTCCTTCCTTCCTTCCTCCCTTCCTTCCTTCCTTCCTTCCTTCCTTCCTTCCTTCCTTCCTTCCTTCCTTCCTTCCTTCCTTCCTTCCTTCCTTCCTTCCTTCCTTCCTTCCTCCCTTCCTCCCTTCCTTCCTTATTTTCTCCCTTCCTTCCATCCTTCTTTCCCCCCTTCCTTCCTTCCTTCCTTCCTTCCTTCCTTCCTTCCTTCCTTCCTTCCTTCCTTCCTTCCTTCCTTCCTTCCTTCCTTCCTTCCTTCCTTCCTCCCTCCCTCCCTCCCTCCCTCCCTCCCTCCCTCCCTCCCTCCCTCCCTCCCTCCCTCCCTTCCTTCCTTCCTTCCTTCCTTCCTTCCTTCCTTCCTTCCTTCCTTCCTTCCTTCCTTCCTTCCTTCCTTCCTTCCTTCCTTGACCAGAAGACAGCACAAGGGTTAAGTGTCAGAGAGAAACCAGCTCTTTGATGAACAGGTTCTTTACACAACACACACCTGTTGATACATGTGTCACCTTTAGGGCCTTCATTGACAATAGTGTGTCCTTGTTATGTTAATTTACCAGATGCAAATGCTGTCTTTGTGGTCTATTAGCATAGTTTTATAAGCTAATCATTGGTTACCTAGTACTCAAGTTGTAAAAAACATCAGGGGGATGGTGGATTTTATCATATGGGGACAGATAATTTGTGCTGATTACAAATAATATAATATATTACAAATAATAGCAGTGACCAAAACACCTGCAGAAATACTGCAGGAATGACATAGCAGCAGTTAAATGCAGCTTTCTGTAAGCTTTAAATATCCACTGGGCTTACATCAAATACATCAAAACACAACAATAAAAAACACTTTTCTGAACTTATCAATATGACTCTGTCCTTCACAGGATAAGTAAAATGGATCACTGCAAAAACTCACAATCTTAACAAGAATATTTGTCTTATTTCTAGTTAAAATGTCTCATTTTAGTAAAAAAATCTCATTACACTTAAAACAAGACTCATCACTGGAAAAAACAACAATTTTCACCTGTTTCAAGTAGATTTTCACTTGAAATAAGTAGAAAAATCTGCCAGTGGAACAAGATTTTATTGCTTGTAATAAGAAGATAAATCTTGTCCCACTGGCAGATTTTCGTACTTATTTCAAGTGAAAATGTACTTGAAACAGGTGAAAATTGTCAGATAAGTTATTTTTCTGGTGTTATTTTTCTGGTGATGACTCTAAATGTTGAAATAGCAGTAAAACCACATTCATTGATGAAATGACATAAGGGATGGAAAGGGGGGATGGCAGTTTTACAGGGGGGATGATTTGGACCGTTTTTATTTCAGGGGGGGGATGCCGTCCCCCTCATCCCTCTGTAATGCTAACACGGGTGCGTGTTGCATTGTTTTATTATTTTTTTTATTTAGCAATATAAGACAAATTGAACAAAAACATTGAAATAACATGCAAGGAAAGGAAGAAACCTGGTGGCTTATATAGAATCCTTTCCATATATGAATAAAAAACAACACAAAAGCTACACTAGGGGGAGTAAAAAAACACAAAAGAAAATGTAACTCAGATTAAATAATAAACACTACAAAGATGAAACAATAAAAAAGTTCTTTAAATGTTTTTTGAATATTAGCAAGGATGGTGATGATTTAAGATATTTATTGAGTGAATTCCACAAGTGGTGAAAGATTGATGTTTCCATGTTCTACAAAACGCTAAATTAAAATCATCTTTGTGCCTTGTGGCATAAGAATGCATATTGGAATTAACACAAAAGAAATTATGAAAAGAAGAAGGAAGATCTTATATATAATTTCTAAATTTGAACATAAATAAACATGTTTGAATTGTTAGTCTTAATATGGGGACATAAAGTGTATACCATGAGTTTGTTTCTCGTAATAGTAAACATGAAAGTGCAGTGATTTGCACTCATTAATCCTTCACTGTTAACGTTAAAATAGTACCTTTGAAAACCACGGTGGGATTAAAACATTAAATACAGCAGTTAGGGGTTCCAATCTTACTTTTTTGAGTTTTTGTGTTCACCTGGGAGAATACTGGTCTGGGACGGCTGCACATTTTTTTCTTCTCATCGTCTAAATTACACATATGATTTATTTTTATTATTGTTATTACTCATAATAATTATTATTATTATTCTTTTATTAAGGTTTTAAGTAAGAGGTTATGGCAATCACTACTCCATTGCCTGAAAGAAATTCAACCTGGGTGTCTTTAAATTTTCTAAAACTCAAAGAAAGCAACCCATTGGTTCAATTCAATTCAATAAACTCTATTAATCCCCGAAGGGAAATTGATTTAGATGATTGTGTTTGGTCCCCTGGGGCTGCCGGCCGTCGGCACTTCTTAGTCAAGAGTCTTGGAAGATACAGCACATTGAAAATACTTTGGAATTTGATAGAGATATTTCATTGGTGGTCAAGTTTTCAGTTGGGGGATAATGGCTAAAGATAAAGCCCATCTGCTTTACTCACCATCTCAACTTGATTAATGTGTGCCCAAAATAAGACAATCAGGTTTTTGGTGTTGCTGCCCCTAAACTATGGAACAACCTTCCACTCCACGTAAGGTCCGCCTCCACTTTAGTACTACATTTTACATCAGTCTACCATGTAAATGTCATTTAAATTGAACGTTAAGCTGGTTAAAACCTTTAAAGTAAGCTAATAATGATGGACAACGGAAATGATAATGGACAGTGACAGCCTAATGCAAGTGAGTACCATCGACTTGTCTCACTTCGTTCATGGACTGGATTGATTCTGATGTCTGGAATCAGGCCAGACTAGTGAGTTACTTACCAAAGGAATAAATAGTGGTGGAGTTTTAAATCTGCATACTCTTTTGACAGAAAAGTCTGTCAAAAGCACATCCTTCAACAATCTTTTGACACAGACTGTCCATGACAAGAAGTTTTATGTACCTGTTAGAAACTTTGGCACCAATATAACTATGAAAACAAAGCTCTGCTATATTCCGTCACAGTTATCACACTTGGGGTCTTATCACTAGCTAAAGGTGTGCAAGTTTATGATTGTTATTGGTTTTTTGGAGGGAAAAAGTGAGTAGAAGACCAATAATCTTTTTTTTTTAATTCATCTATCCATTAACTTATTTATTTTGAACCAGTGTCCAAGATGATGCAATTAGCTACTACAGGCAAAAGGTCTATAACGGGGGTCGGCAACCCGCGGCTCTTTAGCGCCGCCCTAGTGGCTCCTGGAGCTTTTTCAAAAATGTTTGACATGTTTTTCCTTTTTTTCTTCTTTTATTCCTCTTTTTCTTTTTTTTCCTTTTTTCTATTTTCCTTTTTTTTCTTCTTCTTCTTTTTTCCTTTTTTTTCTTTTTTCCCTCTTTTTCTCTTTTTTTCTTCCTTTTTCCTTTCCTTTTTAATCTCGACATTTAGACTTTTTTCTCGAAATTTTGACTTTTTTCTCAAAATTTTGACTTTTTTCTCGACATTTCGACTTTTTTCTCGACATTTCAACTTTTTTCTCGAAGTGCATAATGACAAAAAAAACTTCCCCCAGTTATAACTAATATAGAAACATGCAGCATGTGTTGTCTTCATTCTAAGGCTGATACAAGACTTTTCATTTTTTGCGGCTCCAGACATATTTGTTTTTTGTGTTTTTGGTCCAATACGGCTCTTTCAACATTTTGTGTTGCCGACCCCTGGTCTATAATCACAAAGATCTTCTGAAACATTCATAAAGTGATGATTCTTCTCCTCCTCGTCTGAACTACCTCTTACAGTTTTTAATCAAAGACAATTCTCTTCCTAGCTTCAATTAGATTCGACTTGACTTACAATGAGCCCGTTTTGCTGTGAAAACAACTAACGGGGGAAATTGGGCTTCAGCTGAGCCACTTAATACGTTCAGCATCTCTGTGTCTGCTGCTGAGGGCTGAGCAGCTTTGTAACGCTCCACCACTTGTATAATTGTCTGACGCCTGTGCTGCCGTTAAGGGTGCCGTCACTGTCAGCAACTCTAAGCCACATCTCAGACCCCCCCCTGCACCCCCCGCCTGTTCCCATAACAACTAATGCAGGAGCGATGCTCCAGGAATCAATGAGGGATGCTAATGTCTGTCTCTGTGTTGGCTGAGCCACATTTGATTTGCTGCTTTAGAACAGGGGTCGCGTTCTTTTTTCTCCCTTTTTTTCTCTTTTTTCCTTTTATTCTCTTTTTCTTCTTTTCTTTTTTATTTTTTTTTTCCTTTTTTTCTTTTTTTCTCTTTTCTTCTTTTTTTCTATTTTTTTTCCTTTTTTCCTCTCTTTCTTTTTTTTCTTTTTTTTCTCTTTTTCTTCTTTTTTTCTTTTATTTTTTCTTTTTTTTTCCTTTTTTATTTTTTTCTCCTTTCTTCTTTTTATTCTAATTTTTTTCCTTTTTTTCCTCTTTTTCTTCTTTTTTTTCTTTTCTTTTTTTCTTCTTTTTTTCCTTTTTTTCTTATTTTTTCTCTTCTTTTTTTCTCTTTTTTTCTTCCCTTTTCCTTTCCTTTTTAATTTCGACATCTCGAGTTTTTTCATGAAATTTTGACTATTTCCTCGGAATTTCGACTTTTTTCTCGACATTTCAACTTTTTTTCTCGAAGTGCATAATGAAAAAAAAAGATCTTCCCCCAGTTCTAACTAATATAGATACATGCAGCATGTGTTGCCTTCATTCTAAGGCTTATACAAGACTTTTCATTCTTTGCGGCTCCAGACATATTTGTTTTTTGTGTTTTTGGTCCAATATGGCTCTAAAACATTTTGGGTTGCGACCCCTGCTTTAGAATGTGAAATGATTTGGGGTTTTTTTTAACTTGAAGGCTGGAAAGTACAATTGGAAAAAAAAGATTACAATGATATTTTTGCTTCTTCCAGGTCACAAAACATGTCAGTCACATTATTTGTAGGTACTTGGACCTGTGACGGGGCCTGATCCCTGAAGGTCCCCTGTACGCACTGGAGCTGAAGCCAAATGATCGTTGAGTGTCCAATTATTATTCCATCCACTAATTATCTTTATGCACATTATCTTACAAGGCGGCAGGAACTGCTGTCTCAGACGACACTGGAGGAAACGTTTTAGTTTCACTTGTGTTTTTAGTGGTTGTGTGTGTGTGTGTGCTTGTGTGTTTAATGGTTGCCGTTTAATTGCATGTAGGAGAGTGTCTTTCCTGAATGATCCTGAAATATCAAGTGTCAAATCTAGGCAGTACCGTATTGTCCCGAATATAAGACGACCCCGATTATAAGACGACCCCCTTTTTTTCAAGACTCAAGTTTGAAGAAAGACTTTTTGAACACCAAATTCCATTTTTATACAGAAAATAATTACAGTACATCTGAAACAAATGATTATAACAATATATTCGAGAGAAAAAGCATGTTATTTTGCCTCATTCAAATCATTATCTTGAAGTTTGCATCATAACGTCTCCTCAGCTGCCGGTTTACCTGCCGAACTTCCACCCACTTTTCTCCAGATTGTCGCTACATTTCTCCACTTTCTGTTAATTTCTCTTCTCTTATTTTCTTCTCTTTTCTTTCTTATACTATTTTTTTATTTTTCTTCTTCGTGGCAGGGGTTCGCTTCGGCCTGGGGAGTTAAATGAAGATGATGCAATAAGCTACTAGAGGCTAAAGGTCTATAATGGGGTCGGCAACCCGCGGCTCTTTAGCGCCGCCCTAGTGGCTCCTGGAGCTTTTTCAAAAATGTTTGACCTTTTTTTCCTTTTGTTCTTCTTTTTGTAACAGGGGTGATAAATCCCTCAAGTCGGGTTATCTATTTCTCAACTCTCGCGGTATTACGTCCAAATCTCGCGGGATGGTTACCTGGTTCACCTGGGCCAATCACCGTTGTAGTTGGCAGTGACGTCACGGGGTCACGTGGGTCGGCGCGACCAACCAAGGTTTAGTATTGAGCCGCTGCAGTTCAGTCTCAGAGAGAGAGCAGTGGGGAAGCTGCATGAGAGACGAGCTACAGGTTGGTTCAAACTGTTTCGCTTTCGCCTGTTTATTTTTAATCATGAGCAAAGCGTAAATACTATGTGTCGACTTGTAGGAGCCCCTTACCGTGTCGCAACTGCCGTGCCGAGACCGTGACGCCCGAACGTATGAGTAGTACGCAGCGACGACTGGTGAGTCAAATTGTTTGTAGCCGCTAGCATTAGCATTAGCCGCTAGCATTAGCATTAGCCGCTAGCATTAGCCGCTAGCATTAGCCGCGGCCGCCATTCACTTTAATGAAGGTGGCTAGCGCTGTTTAGCAAACAGGCCTGGGTCTTTTGTAATGAGAAGCCAAGGGTTCTATTGAGAATGAATGTAAAGTATATTGCTGTAATGGGTTTAAACTGAGTATTGATGATGTATCATGTTTGTTTAATAATGAATCATGTTGATGGATACAGATGCTATTTATTTTTCTATTTGTATTTCTATTTGCTAAATCATGATTTTGAGAATATTAACATTAGTGCAATGGGTACTTTGTTGAATCATGTGGATTAATGTATCGATTGATTGATGTATGTAACCATGGTGAATGATATAAGGAACTTTGGTCCTGTTCTCTTGACCAGGGTCTTATAGATGGTGAGCTAAAGGAGCCACGGACTGACAAGATTGTCGAATGAGTCTCATCCCTCCTGCCAGGCTGGTAGGGGGCTCTTTGTAGCCCAGTAAAAGACTCTCACCCCACTTGCTCAGCCCCTGCCCACCACACGCACACACATCCTCCCCTATACACTTTACCACCCATTACCCCTGGACTCAATTCCCCAACCCAGACGTGGGTTTACATTAAACTGTGGGGGGGCAGCTGGGAGCATCTTTTTGGTGTTCATAAAGAACCAAGTGTATGGGTTTTTTTTCTTATTGCTGACTCTGACTTTGATAAATCTTGATTACTTGAATGTGCATATGCAAATGATTGAAAGGAAGTTAACTTACCGTAATTCATGAATTGTCTGCCTTTAGCAGATTTGTCGGTTCACTGTATATAATTTCACCTTTATTGTTGTGGGTTTTCATTGCACTTTTTGCTATAAAAAAATACATGGTATCAATAACCAGCAAACTCAGTCTCTGTCTGCTCCCTCCTTTGGTCGTACCTTAGCCTTCTGATCACTAGCCTATTGTTGTATTTTATTGTTACACATTAGCTTTAGCATTAAGTTGTGTGACATAGGTGCTACATAATTTGTGGTGAGCTAGCCAGGAGGGAGTGCAGAGCTGAGCAAATAACAATAGTAAAGTTGACATTCATTGCAAATATGGACGTTTTGGAAACAAAGGGCATAAAAATTCCGAACGCTGTTTTAATTAAACATGTAACCGGTGACCACACAGACGATGAGGTTGTTGCATTCGTAAGTCGGTACGGCAACTCCTCTAATATCGTGGCTATAACTGAGCCTGGCGTTTTCCAGAACATGATTATTGTCGAATTTGAGTCGGGAAGTGCTTTGTGTGAACTGCGGGAAATTTTGCCGTACACATACAGTTGTGAAGAAGAAAAAGTGACTTATGATATTTTAGAACTCGCCACCGTTTGCGCGGATTCTTTTGGGGAGTTAAAAACAAGGGAATACCTGGGCGAATTAAAACAGTTGGCTAAACTCACAGGGCGGGACTACGCTGAGGTTCTGACGGGGTTAATGTCTCTACTGGGCCAGTCCATCACCGAGCAAAGCTCCACTCATCCAGACTCCAGAAAGGAGGTGATGCCAACTGTTCCCAGTACAGCTGCACAGTTGCCCAACGCTGCCAGCCCCATCCCGCCTCAAGGTGCTACGGTTATGGTACACAATTCCAGCGATGAGTTACCACACATTCTTGCCACCTCGAGTGTCCGGGGAGCTGCAGGACCTTCATCCCCCACAATGCCCATCCCTGATCTCAATCCACCAGGAATACAGCGGTATGTAGTTGAACATATTGTGAAAAGTGATGACCATGCATCTCACCTGTCTGCCCAGAAACTCCGATCATTTTCGGGTCGTGCTCCAAGACCCCAGAATGAATCGGACTACGAAGCCTGGCGATCTGGGGTGGACCTCCTGCTGAAAGATCCTGCTGTCTCTGACCTGCAACGCTCCAGGAGAATACTTGAGAGCTTACTGCCACCAGCAGCGGGTATGGTAAGGCATCTCACGCCGGACACACCACCCATGGTTTACCTCCAGATTCTCGATTCAGCCTATGGAACAGTCCAGGATGGTGACGAGCTGTACGCCAAATTTATGGAGCTGTTTCAGGACGCTGGTGAAAATCCATCTGCATATTTGCACAGGCTGCAGGTTGCACTAACTTTGGCGGTGAAAAGGGGAGGAGTCCCAGCTACCGAACTGGATCGGCATCTGTTGAACCAATTTTGCCGTGGCTGCTGGGACAACACGCTCATATCGGAGCTCCAGCTCAAGCAGCGCAAGTCTCGTCCTCCATCGTTTGCTGAGCTGCTGTTGCTGCTGAGGACGGAAGAGGATCGTGGGGCGGCAAAGGTTCAGCGTATGAAGCAGCACCTCGGTTCAAAAGCCAGAGCCGGGGCGCACGCCCAGTACGCCTCTGCAGCCCCAGAAGAGGATAAAGTGGAAGTGCTGACTACCATCACCCAGCAGCTCACCCAGCAGCTTGCCGACATTCAAAAGCAGCTGGCGGCCCTTACTGCTCAGTCCAACCGAAAGCAGCCTACCTCACCCAATTCCACTCATGTCAGTCGGCTCAGTGAGAGTATGAGAACCACCAAGGCTTCACCCCGTTCCCCTTACAAGACCCCGCCCTCAGGGCCAAAGCCAGGTTATTGTTACAATTGTGGAGAAGATGGACACATACGACCCAATTGTGATAATGATCCGAACCCGTCACTTGTGGCTATGAAGAAAAAACAGTTTGCTGAGAGGCAGAAGAAGTGGTCACGATCAAATCCTCACAGTGCCTCGTCTTTAAACTAAACCAGGTTCCTGTTGAGGGGCAAACAGGAACTGGGGAGGACCAACAACGTCCCATCATGCAGAAACCAGTGAGGTGCAGAGATCAAGCACAGTTCGCGTCCCCCGAGGTTATGCACCTGCCACGGGGTTTGATCGGGTCCAGATGCACTGGCCAGGTGAGCATAGCTGGCCAAGAGTTTTCATGCTTGCTGGATACCGGATCGCAAGTGACAACAATACCCATCTCGACCTACAATCAACACTTCTCACATCAACCTGTCAGGCCATTGTGTGATTTGTTACAAGTGGAAGGTGCTGCTGGGCAAGAAGTACCCTATCTGGGCTACATCGAGGTGACCATTACTTTCCCAAAGGAGTTTATTGGTGCTGATATGGATGTGTGTACCCTGGCACTGGTGGTCCCGGATGTCAGGCCAGGATTTCATGCACAAGTCTTGATTGGAATGAACACATTGGATCTGCTTTATGAGCAGCGTCTGGAAAGTGAGTGTGCCAGCTACAAACCATCCCGGCATGGCTACGGAGCTGTCCTCCATTTGCTGCAGCTGAGACATCAACAGGCCCAAGGGGAGAGCACTGGCGTAGTGAGATTGGTGGGTGCATCTCCACTTGAGGTCCCAGCAGGCTGCACCATGGTCATTAGGGGCTCCGTCCGTGCAAGTTTACCATCAGCTGGCAGGTGTGTTCTTGTGGAACAGCCGTCCACCCCACTGCCTGGAGGTTTGTGTGTAAGGAACTGTCTTGTTTCTCTGCCCAGCCACGCACCTCACCGGATCCCTGTTGTGATCACCAATGAATCCGACCAGAACATCACACTTCAGCCATTGGGCGTCATTGCTGAACTCTCGGGGTCACCTCGGATTTTGACTCAAGGTGTCTCCACTACCAAAGTGCAGAGCCCGGAAGAGAGCAACTTGGAGTTTGATTTTGGAGATTCTCCAATTCCCCCGGATTGGAAGGAGCGGGTCGTATCCAAGCTCAAGCAGATGCCGGAGGTTTTCTCGCACCGTAATCTTGACTTTGGGCGTACTGATCGTGTGAAGCATCACATCCACCTCCATGATGGGACCTCATTCAAGCATCGAGCTCGTCCCATTCATCCTCGTGATATTGAGGCAGTTCGTGACCATCTGCGGGACCTGCTGAGGATAGGAGTTATAAGGGAATCTGAATCACCTTTCTCTTCGCCCATCGTGGTTGTACGTAAGAAGAATGGAGATGTGAGGCTGTGCATTGATTACCGCAAGCTTAACCTCCAGACGGTGAAAGACAACTACGCCCTGCCGAATTTGGAGGAGTCGTTTGCGGCACTGACCGGTTCACGTTGGTTCAGTGTCCTTGACCTCAAATCCGGGTATTACCAGATTGAAATGGCAGAAGCTGACAAACCCAAGACTGCGTTTGTAACTCCACTGGGCTTCTGGGAGTTCAATCGAATGCCGCAAGGCGTAACCAATGCGCCAAGTACATTCCAGCGGCTTATGGAGCGGTGCATGGGTGACTTGCACCTCAAGGAGGTTTTGGTTTTCCTGGATGATTTGATCATCTTTTCAGACACCCTTGAAGAACACGAGAGTCGATTGTTGAGAGTGCTTCACCGGCTCAGAGACTATGGCCTCAAATTGTCCCCGGAAAAGTGCAAGTTCTTTCAAGCGTCGGTGCGTTACCTGGGACATATCGTCTCGGAGCAGGGTGTGGAGACGGATCCGGAGAAAATCGGTGCCCTGAAATCCTGGCCAGTCCCCCAAAAGCTGAAGGAGTTGAGATCCTTTTTAGGATTTGCAGGATACTACCGCAGGTTCATCAAGGGATATGCCGAAATTGCAAAGCCGTTGAACGACCTGACGAGGGGGTATATTCCGACCCGTTCCAAGGGTCGCAAGGGGTCAACTGCTCTGAACCACGATGCTAGCCAGCGTTTTAATGAGAGATGGACACCAAAGTGCCAGCTTGCGTTTGAAACGCTGATCGACAGATTGACGACATCTCCTGTGCTTGGCTTCGCAAATCCAAAGCAGCCCTACATCTTGCATACCGACGCCAGCACCACAGGTCTGGGAGCAGCGCTCTATCAAGAACAAGAGGGACAACTGCGTGTCATAGCGTACGCCAGTCGGGGATTGTCTGCCAGTGAGTCTCGATATCCAGCACACAAGCTGGAATTTTTGGCCTTGAAGTGGAGCGTAACAGAAAAATTCCACGACTATCTGTATGGGACAAGTTTTGTCGTCGTAACAGACAACAATCCCCTGACGTACATTTTGTCTTCTGCCAAGCTTGATGCTGCCAGTCATAGGTGGCTTGCTGCATTGTCCACCTTTGATTTTAAACTCCAGTATCGGGCTGGCAGCCAGAACGGAGACGCTGACGCTCTCTCTCGAAGGCCCCATGACCTGCCGGATGAAGACCGCTGTCAAAAAGAATGGGACATGGTCCAGCAGTTCACCCGTGACCATGTGGATGAGAAGGCGGTTGAGCTTGATCCAGATGTTGTGGCCGCCATTTGTCACAGCGGTCTGGTGAGAGTTTCAAGTCCCCCTGAGAGCGGCGCTTCCTTGGTGGAGTCGTTGAGCATGTCAGTCTCTGTCATTCCTGACTGTTATGCCAGCGAGTCTCCTCAAGGGCTGCCAGTTGTGCCTTCACTGTCCCCGTCTGGCCTCCGGGAGAAGCAGAGAGCAGACCCCAGTCTCAAGGAAGTAATCTCTCACATCGAAACCGGTGAGAGTGTGCCGCCCACCGTAAGACAACAACTTCCAGATCTGGGCCTGCTGTTGAGAGAGAGGAATCGCCTTGAACTCCAAGACGATGTTCTGTACAGGAGGAGGCAGGATGGAGACCATCTATCGTTTCAGCTCGTATTGCCAGAGGAATTGCGTCAAGGGGTTCTCACCAGCCTCCATGACGACATGGGGCATATGGGGGTCGAGAGGATCCTTGACCTGGTGAGATCTCGGTTCTTCTGGCCACGTATGGCTGCAGATGTGGAAAAGAAAATCAAGACTTGTGACCGCTGCGTTCGAAGGAAAGCCCTGCCGGAGCGGGCTGCACCGCTAGTGAACATCAGGACCAGTCGGCCGCTCGAACTGTTGTGCATGGACTACCTGACGCTCGAGGCAGATAAGAGTAACACCAAAGACATCTTGGTGCTCACAGATCATTTCACCAAGTACGCCCTGGCTTTTCCAACTGCCAATCAAAAGGCGAAGACGGTTGCTAAATGTCTGTGGGAGAATTTTATCGTGCATTATGGCATCCCGGAGCGTCTGCACACAGATCAAGGGCGCGACTTTGAGTCCCATTTAATTCGAGAGCTCTGTGACATCGCTGGTATTCAGAAAACCCGTACCACACCATATCATCCCCGTGGCAACCCAGTAGAGAGGTTTAATCGGACGCTGCTGAGTATGTTGGGTACGTTGGGACCGGAACAGAAGCAAAGATGGAAGGAGCATGTGAAACCCCTGGTCCATGCTTACAACTGCACCAGAAACGAGGTCACAGGCTACACTCCTTATGAGCTCATGTTTGGTCGCTCTCCGAGATTACCTGTGGACCTCGCTTTTGGCTTACCGGCGGGGGACAAGTCTGTCCCATCACACTCGAAATATGTGCAGACTCTTCGCTCTCGCCTGGAGGAAAGCTACCAAGTCGCTTCCAAGAATGCAGCAAAGTCAGCAGAACGGAACAAGACTCGTTTTGATCAGAGGGTGAGGCCCTCCGCCCTGGAAGAAGGGGATCGAGTGCTTGTCAGGAACGTGGGACTCCGTGGAAAACATAAGCTGGAAGACAAGTGGGAGAGAAACATCTATGTTGTTGTTAACCGTGCTGGCGACCTTCCAGTTTACACAGTGCGACCAGAGACGGATTCATCTGGGAAAACTCGAACATTGCACAGGGACCTCCTGCTTCCGTGTGGTTTCCTACCTGAGAGTAAAGAGCCAGAACTGCAACCTGTTACATCTGCACACAGACCTCAAACTCGCAGTCTGAAGAAGCCGGTTGTAGACCCAGAGGAATACCTGAGTGAGGAAGAGGAGGAGGGGAGTATTGCCCAGGTTTCAATCCCAGCAACTGTAAAGTTCTGTGTAGGTGGAACTCTTCCTGCCCAGTTGTCATCCACCAACTCAGCGTTGGCTGAACCGATGCATTCACCTGCAAGGAACCTGCTAGATGTCAAGGAGGGTTCTCTGGTGACTGGTGCTGTGGATCCACCCATGCTCAGTGTGGAAGAGGATGTCTCTGGAGCGTCCGAGGAGGAAAATGGAGAGTGCTTAACAGAGCCTGAAGAAGTCAGTTCCATCGTTGACCCCCTGCCATCAGAGGAAGATGGGGAGCTTGACGGCCCTGTAGAGACATCCCCTGATTCGGTCATTCAATCACAGCGTGCCGCGGAAATACCCGTCGCTGTTTTGGACTCTGAGGGAGGGGGTGATTTAGATGTTGTCGAACCGGGTCAGTCTATCCGTCGTTCCTCGAGGCAGCGGCAGCCGCCCAAGCGTCTGCAGTACACCGGTTTGGGTAGTCCATTAATTTCTGTTGTGCAGACACTTTTTCATAGCTTGGCTGATGCGTACGGTGAATCGTTTACCAGTCCTCTGTCCCATTTCCCTGCATGTTCACAGGTCCAGGTAGTATAGCATGCACCGGAGTTGCATGGTTTTAGAGGGGGAGTGTGTAACAGGGGTGATAAATCCCTCAAGTCGGGTTATCTATTTCTCAACTCTCGCGGTATTACGTCCAAATCTCGCGGGATGGTTACCTGGTTCACCTGGGCCAATCACCGTTGTAGTTGGCAGTGACGTCACGGGGTCACGTGGGTCGGCGCGACCAACCAAGGTTTAGTATTGAGCCGCTGCAGTTCAGTCTCAGAGAGAGAGCAGTGGGGAAGCTGCATGAGAGACGAGCTACAGGTTGGTTCAAACTGTTTCGCTTTCGCCTGTTTATTTTTAATCATGAGCAAAGCGTAAATACTATGTGTCGACTTGTAGGAGCCCCTTACCGTGTCGCAACTGCCGTGCCGAGACCGTGCCGAGACCGAACGTATGAGTAGTACGCAGCGACGACTGGTGAGTCAAATTGTTTGTAGCCGCTAGCATTAGCATTAGCCGCTAGCATTAGCATTAGCCGCTAGCATTAGCCGCTAGCATTAGCCGCGGCCGCCATTCACTTTAATGAAGGTGGCTAGCGCTGTTTAGCAAACAGGCCTGGGTCTTTTGTAATGAGAAGCCAAGGGTTCTATTGAGAATGAATGTAAAGTATATTGCTGTAATGGGTTTAAACTGAGTATTGATGATGTATCATGTTTGTTTAATAATGAATCATGTTGATGGATACAGATGCTATTTATTTTTCTATTTGTATTTCTATTTGCTAAATCATGATTTTGAGAATATTAACATTAGTGCAATGGGTACTTTGTTGAATCATGTGGATTAATGTATCGATTGATTGATGTATGTAACCATGGTGAATGATATAAGGAACTTTGGTCCTGTTCTCTTGACCAGGGTCTTATAGATGGTGAGCTAAAGGAGCCACGGACTGACAAGATTGTCGAATGAGTCTCATCCCTCCTGCCAGGCTGGTAGGGGGCTCTTTGTAGCCCAGTAAAAGACTCTCACCCCACTTGCTCAGCCCCTGCCCACCACACGCACACACATCCTCCCCTATACACTTTACCACCCATTACCCCTGGACTCAATTCCCCAACCCAGACGTGGGTTTACATTAAACTGTGGGGGGGCAGCTGGGAGCATCTTTTTGGTGTTCATA